>NC_081440.1:12340395-12366685 GCF_007210705.1 Tigriopus californicus | reverse complement strand
GTTGGAGAACCCTCTTCCACATGGAAGGAGCGAAAGAAGGGTGGCCAATATTAATGATGTTCGTAAATCAAAAACTCGCGCGAAATTAGCACAACTCTAGCATAAAGTGCCAAAATACCATTAAGACTTAGCGGTTTAATCATTTGCACAAGGGGAGCTATTTTTGCAAAGCAATTGGGTCGTTCCAAGAGTAAATCGACTCTTGATTTAAGAGTGAGCTCACTTGACTCGACAGCCCGATCAAAAATCGAGTTCAAAGCAATTTGCCTCGTAGAAAATGCGACGAGCAGCATCCCGAATCGCAAAATAGGCCTACACAATTATCCATAATCCATCACACACATATGGGCCTTTGTTGCCAAGTCTAGCGTCTAAGAATTGGCGAGGCTCTAAAGGGCCCCGATAATTCATGACATGATTACATCTCGTCATATCTTCGCGTAGCTCATCCTAACCACTATCCACAAATGTGAATGCATGATATAATTTGGTCTTAGTCTTTGAATCACAGACATCAAAACGTGATTTGATTTTTATTCGGACTTTCAAAGATTTCCCCACACAGTGTCCCAAACCATTGATTGTGATCCCAGAGAGTAGGTGAGAGAGCAGCACCCAATTTCTGTTTTGAGGGGAAAATTTCTGGCATTTCCTTGTCTAGGTTGATGGATGATGATGAGCATAATTATCTTGCAAACCTGATTGCCTTCTCTACCAGCTCCTCTGTCACTTTGATGCCTCATTAAGAAATTGCCACCAGAATTCCAGGCCAATTGCCGTCGGCAAGTTATTGGCAAAGTGCTTCAAAAGTATTTCTTGTATTTAGATTTCGTGTGTCTTTCAATTGACTCTGAAAAAAAACAAGTTGATCCTCAGATTTTCCGCCAAGCCAATAACTTGAACTCTTACTGGCAGTTATATTACGTATAACCCAACTTATAAAGCTCTTTCTGGCATCAAAATCACCCTGTAGATTAGCTATTCTTTTGTGTCCAAAATTACGAATCTCTGAGTGAATGGATGGAGTCAAGACAAGACGACGAGACCTACTGGTTTGACGGATTTGCCAGCCCCTCAGGACAGGATCGTTCCAATTATCTGGGCCGATGATGACTACGTCTTTTGTGGCCATGACAGGTGATCTCCGGAGAAGAAAAAGCCACCTCAATTTGGGTAAGTTTTCGCATTTCAGCCCCCAAAACATTCTCTAGATATTTTGAAGAAATTGACCCCCTCGAATATAGAAACCCATCTCCCGTGTTAGTTCAGTGAGAGTGGCCAGCATTGACCCACAACAAATATGTCTCCTTCAAATCCCAAGCTTTAGCGTTGATGACATGTGACTTCCTCCAAGAAACTGAGCCAGATTAGGAAAAAAGCGATGTAGAGAGCAACTGGAGCTTTTCAATATCGGAAGTTGATATCAGGCTCATCATCCTGTCTGAAATCGAACAGAGCGAGTCATAATACCACATTCCGGTGTCTAAAAGCCAAGGCCAGGCATAACATCAATACAAGCTGAATCCAGAGAAGATAACTGTTGCATGTTGGCGCAGACTCCCTGAAGACTCATAACTCTTTAATAGGGCCAGATCTAGATCAGTTTTCCCACGGGAGCAGATGTGCTGCGAGGAACCAGGAGTTCTCTAGCATTGCATGTGGCTATCTTGCTTCTTCGCCTTGCTCTCCATCAAGCATTTCCATGATAAGAGGTGCCTGCTTCCCTTCTTCGTTTGCTTATTCGAATCTTAGAACTCGCCATGGCGACCATGAGTTGGGCTTTACATTGTCAGCGTCTCATAATTCTACCAAGATGTGCTTTTAAGAGACATCATTATGGCCTCAAAATTGTCAAGTAGTCCGAACACATGGGATGGTCTCCAATGACAGGATCGCTTCTTGAATACAATGACCACTAGACCATTGGACTGTCGTTCAAGGCTAAAGTGCTTTCAAGAATCACACTTGCCCGCTTAGACTTCATCTGAAACGTCTTGTCTCGGGGTCGTACTGGGATATGTGGAATTCCAAGATGAGTCCGGACCTCAATGAAATCTTGCGCACAGCGTGAGTCATTGATCGTGAAGTCTCACCAGGATCAGATATCAATCTCGGGGTCTCCAAGACGTTTTTGTTCTGTTTTGAACTTGTTCTTGATCCAGACGAGAAATGACAGTGTCAGCTGATGTGAGCAACAGCTGACAATAGAAAAGTGATCCTCATCTGAGCGATCTGGCTCTTTAATCTAGGAAACAATCGCGATCATCGTGCATGAAAATAGACTTAAACGCTTTTTGCTCCCATCTCCAAACGGGATGACCACCAACGTCACTACCCAACCATCTCCACAAATGAATGAACATTGAAAACCTTTCTCTTTCAATGCCCTTTAACGCAAATCTCTGGCTCGTCCCGCAAGCTAAGCCAATTTGCCGCAGCTGTGGAGACAATGAGAAACACGTTTTCAGAAGCAAAGCAAACAAAACTGAAACTTTTCTCACGCTTTAAGATCTATAATGTTACACCCACCCAAAACTACTGAAATACAGCATGTCTAAGATGGTTTGGACGCCTAAATGAAGCAGAGGAAATTTCCGATGAAATTTCTTTAACTAGTACTAATGGCAAAGCAGTGCCGTGTGAACTTAAGTATTCTAATCTTAAGGTGGAGTGGTTTAGGTTTCATATTTTTGGAATGGGCTGCAATATCTACTACAATACTGTATTCTCATTTCCTTAAGAAATTGCCGAGTCACATTTGATGATTTCCATTTATGGAGAATTGGAGTATATTGATTCCACTTCCTTTTCGGGCTAGTCTTGATTTGATGTCGGCATCGGCTTTGGAGAACCATTAGAACCATCGATAAATGGGAAAATTCAAGAACCTTTTTCATCGATTGATTGCCCTTTTTTCAGGAAAAAACCTTCGGTTCAACTTGGAGCAACACTACCTTGTCTGAACTAAACTTAAACCCAGATCGTCAAAGGAGTTGGTTGCATATGGGCCATGGTTTTGCTCACCTGTGATTAGTTATGGAAGACATGGTAAGGAAGCACTTTTACTGGAGAGAAAGTATCTTTTTACAAACCTACTGTATAGGTTAGATGCAAGCAAAGTGAACGAACATTCCACGGGATCATCATAATCCTTTATTCGCGTCCTAGAAAATGAAATAAAAGCAAACCGACAGAGTTCAAGACCGCATACCACAATCGCACTCTTAGATATAAGTTTCCATATTTCCTTGACTATATATATATAGTTATTCGACTAGATCCATTTTCATCCGAATGCTTATACTTGTTGCATGACAATGCAATCCAAAGAATCAAATAGTCAATCAATAGGAAATCACGGTTTTTTTAGGCAGTGTATATTCAAGGCAAATCAATTTTCCGAATTTATAACTATTCCAATCCAATTGAGTGATGGGAGGGAGAGAGAGCCTTGGTCAAAAACCTCTACTTTCAAAGCGGCTTTGATCTCAAATTGGAAGATGGTATTCCAAAAAATCAACGGATTAGAGTGGCCAAATCCACAACCACAGCCACGAAGGCCTTCTCTCGTCTTCCAGAATTCCAAAAGAATGGTGATGTGGCAAAAAAGTAGACAAGAAAAAACCTGGATCAACAAATCGTTTTACGGGTGTGGGAATGGAATAGCTGCGAGTCCCCCAATTAGCACCATATCATCATGGAAGGGTAACTCTTTGAGCGATAAGCTATCGAATGAGAGAAGGGCGCCTTTGATGGGAGGTTTATGAATGATGTGACAGCCCATTGATAGGCCTAGTTTGACTGAGACGGATGGGCACACTTCTTTTATAAAAGGGCACCTGCTTAAAAACTGAGAGCATTACTCAGATTTTTCCTGAACCTAGCCAGTTTTTGATCATTGTTCACAAACAAAGCTACCAGCACTAAAGAACATCATTGTAAGTTATTGCTAGAGTGACTGAAGGCCATGCAGATGGATCATAAAAATATCACCGCACTGCCTCCAGTGAGGATTGAACTCACGACCCCTGGTTTACAAGACCAGTGCTCTGCCACTGAGCTATAGAGGCTATTGTCACATACACTGGCGACAAAAAATAATAGAAAAATATGTTTAGATTTGCCATTACTTTGAAACTGTGAATTGACTTGGAATTTGATGTCAAGAGTATCTTTGGACAACTGATCGACTCGAATTGAACCTAGCCGGCTGGCTTCATCACTTCTGGAAACTCGTATCTCGGATTGGGGCTAATTTTTGCCACTCACAAAAAACTCGATCATCATCTGGTGTTGGTGCTATCAATTGAATCCCTGGGTGGCACTACCTGACAGGGTCAAACACTGTCGGAAAAAAACCTTCCTTTTCCTCACCTGGTTCTTTACATCGTACCCCATTGATAGAATGCAAAGTTTTAACACTGTGCCCTCGATTTATGGTGTTTTCTCCATGTTTTAAAACACCTCTATCATGATGCTGGGTGCTCCTGATACTTGTTCAGATACCCTCGCTGATGACGACATGGTTGATTGGGGGATCGGGGGTTGAGATCCTCACGCTTGGTCAAAGAATGGCTTAGGGTTTTTTCAAGATGTCTTAAAAACGTGGCTATATCTTTCGCTTTGTTTTGTTTGCTTCTAATTGAACGTAAAAATGGAACTTGTCCTAGTGATAGGGTAATCAAATCATACAGAGAAAGCGCTTGCTTGAATCTCCCCGAGTTTTACAGGAACAATGATCCCAAGATCTGGATAAAGTTGGCAAAGATAACGAACTTGATTGCAAACAAAAGCAACGAGTACCTGAATCAATAAGTGCTTAACTTTGTTCACAACATCGAACTTTTCGAACGGTTGGTGAATTTTTCCTCCAGAAATCAGCCTTAGGCTTGCGTGTAAGAATTGAGGGGTGAAGAGCAAAAAACATCAAACAAGCTAGCTGGAGCTCCAGATAACAGGATCTTGGTGGATAAGAAATAGAATTGCAATTGATGTATGGCTTCCAAAGCGATCCCAGTCCATCTAACAATACACGAACTTTTCAATAGTGAGTGTTCTACCACCCAACCAGCCCAAGTGCCAAGAACAGGCGCAGAAAAGACATTTGAAGAAGGCACAAAAAAGCTTGTTCAAGTAGACGAGAGACACTTCATAAGATAAAGAGGCATCAAACTGAGATGATCTGGCCAAGAGACAGTTTCAAAGATGTTTTCAACCCTCCTATTGCCGAGGTATTCTTATGTACAAGGTGGTTGACGATGTGAATGGGGATGACACTTGATCCCCATAGAATTCCTTCCAACCCTGATGAGGGGAGTGAGCGTGGATTTTTTACCGAGAGGGGTTAATAACGCACCCTGTCTACTTGGAGAAAAGTCTAATGCGTTCGCTTGGGAAGTACGAGAAATTTGAATGATATTGTTCAACAAAAGTACTACATGGACCCATACTTTCGACTTTCAAGTCAATTGTCAACATAGTCAATGTAGACAACATTGATGCTAATTGCCAAGAATATTGGAGGTATATCTAATATGATATTGCTTGGTAAAATTGCGTTTTGGCAATAATAAGTTCAATCAATTAAGACCTGATCAAAAGGCTAGATGTTTTCGACCCCGGAGTAGCCGTTGCCTCCAGTGAGGATTGAACTCACGACCCCTGGTTTACAAGACCAGTGCTCTGCCACTGAGCTATAGAGGCTTTGTTCTTGGCCCTTATATTACAACTTTTAATTCAACTCTTTGCGAGATCTAGTGCTCTAAATGTATGATCCGGTACGTCGGAATCTTGGCAGGGAGTCTATTTTTGCCATATCTACCCCTGAGGCTTCCGCAAAAAATCGAGTCTTATTTTTTCTTGGGTTGGTGAGTGAATGGAAGGATGGAGTCCTAGAGGTTGAGTTAGGACTTGGGATCATTGTGAGATGATGAATAGCGATGCTGGGCTTGTTTGGCATACAAATGGAAATAAAAGCTCCCGACATGTGTTCTGACAAATTAATATTTTTTGCTCCTTCTTCTCAATTTGAATTTGGATGACTCTATGACTGGACAACGCGAAACATTTTCACCGAGGTCTGGAGAAGTGAAAAAAGTTTCTTCGAGCTGGAAAGTCATCCCCAAAAATATTTGCCAGCCTCACGTTTAGTCGAGATTTATGGAGTTTCTACAAATTTTCCCATCAGACACTCTAAAACTTTTCTCTCAACAAAGTCATAGTACTCGCTAACTTTGGCAAATATTCAAAGCGAACACATACAGTGATTAGTGTTTACATTAAGCAATAAAAAAATCTTTCCTCCTCTAACAACTCCCGGACTTTGCGCGCTGATTAAAGTTCACTTATCATTGATCTCCCTCCTTCAAGTGTATGTAGAAGTGCAAATGTACTACAAAGTGTGTTTTGGTATGACTTCATGAGTGTGAACTTAGAGGAGATTGTTTGAGTTGCGCTCCACATGGATGGAGGTATGAGATGTTTAGCGATATCTTGGACTGATATCAGGGCGTGAGAATGAGCATGAGAATCCAATCGGCCATAGAATAAATCAGTGAAGCGCTTTTTATCGTGATTGAAGCTTTTTGTTTTTCACCGACCCGCCGAGGCCTCTTCACTCCTCAGAAATGTCGTGCCTTAAAGATGGGCCAATCAAAAAATCAATGGTTGGCTTCAGGCTACAACAAAGTCATACATGGCCTAGAGAACTATTTGTGCACTCTGTGTTTTACTGGCAATCCATTTTGGAAATCTTTGCATGAATGCTGCCTACTGAGAAACGCAGCTTCTCCTCCAGCTGCCTTTTCACCTTCTTCACATATGTTTGCTATGGGTATCGTACAGCTTGAATTGCGTATGCTTGTCTATGGCGTAGCCGTCTGATTGAGAAGGCTCTCGTTATGGGCCTATATAAGGTATGTGTGTGTGTTCAATCGGACTAGAATGGGTTTTTCTTTAGTAGCTATGGCCTGGCCATGGAATGTGTGCAATTTCAGGAATGTCTGACGAAATCTGAAGCGAGTGTAGTGCACTTTTATTTAAAGGAAAGCTGCAGCAAACAAAATTGGCTTAAAATAAAAACAACTTCAAATTTGTGGAGTTCAGCAGGAGCCTCTATAGCTCAGTGGCAGAGCACTGGTCTTGTAAACCAGGGGTCGTGAGTTCAATCCTCACTGGAGGCATAATTTTGCCGAGATAGGAGGGCGAACTTTGGGCATCTCATTGAATGACTTAGAATTCAGTACCCGAGGCCCTTAGGGTTCTGGTTGCTTTGGAAAGGCACCCAACCCTGTGGTTATCATGATTTCCAATCAAGGAGACATTTCATGAACTGACTCGAGTGCTGCCGAGGCATTTGTTAGCACAATAATTAGAGATCTTTTACCTGTGATAACACGCTCACCGCCAATGGAACAAGTTCTCTATTAACCGAGCGAGGCACACTGGGGTCATCATGCCTCATCCGGGCCTAGAGACGCTGTCCAGTTACTGGGCTCTAATTTGATCTGATAGGAATCCGATCAACTAGATTTGGGGCGAGATCTTCCACGGTGATTGGAGATCTTGAGCAACAGGCCTAGTCAAGGTTCTTTTTGGATTGTTGTCACGTCACAATAAAAACAACAAAGTCCAACTTGGTCATGTCTTGTTAAGATGTAATTGATGGTACGTTATTCAGATCATGAATCAACAATCATTGACCCCCAAGTACCCTCTTCAATTCCTATTCATTCGAAGTCACAAACAAAGAGTGCCTGATTCCAGGAATCAAGTCATGAAGTATTGTGGTTCTGTAAGTCCCATGCAGTATGAATTGATCTCAAATAGACAATCAAGCCTTGAAGGCAAGGAAGGCATCTCATTCTTCCGGCCATGTCATGGTTATGAACTGTGAATTCGAATGAATGAGTGCAACCAACGGCTTCTTCTACACACAACCCATTTTGGGCAAACAATGAATGAGTCTTGACATGAATTCCCATGATCACCTAATATGAGCTCAAATCGGCATAAAAGCATGACGATTGCCGCTTAAGGAAGGGAAGAGGTCGTGCATTACACGTTCGGTCAAAGAGCATGAGAGAGGAAATTATCATTATGAGCTCAACTCTCATTCATTTTTTGAAAAAGGAGCCTTAAACACTATTTAAAAGGCAGCAGCGGCAACCGGGTTTCAATTGCACCTGCTCTTTCATCAACACAGATTTTGGCAGGCATTGAATCGGAGGGCCTATTACTGGGTGAAGCCTTGTGACTCCTTTCCATGAGAGAAGATAGCGTATCCGTCAGTTATCGGTTGATTGTGATGAAGGTACTCTGGAGCCTGAATTTGCTTCACGGTGTGAGAGAGAGAAAAAAAGACGAACGGAAGCCTCAGGTCGATGGGCCTCGTCTGCGCTAAATGAGAGCCAGACTTGATGACAAATCGTGGCTCATTCATTCAAGAGGTCATCTTGGGCGGAGGCACTCACTCACTGTCTTAGGCGATGGTTATGCTGGGAAACAACGGAAGAGTTTTCTCATGCCTTCACCTGGGCCCAGATTCATTCATTCATTCACTACTCAGGAGGCCCTGTGAACCCAACCCATCTACGCACTGACTGCTTAATTGGCGGGGAAAACAGTTTCAACCGACATTCCAAGATGGAAAAAGAGCCTTTCGTAAATGATAAATGGCAATTGTCATTGGCGAGGGAATCATTTGGATGTGAAGACGACTTGAAAAACGACATAAAGCTGGAAAAAGTCAGATTGGCCAATGGAGGAAGACGATGATACGAGCGAGGAAATTCCTTCGCCTGCCTAGAACTGAGCATTGCTTGATAGCCAGCACCGTAATTGGCGTAAGGTGGAAGATTGGCGATTACCTTCCGAAAGATTGCTTCTATCGATTGGAAGGAATGTTTCCCTTCACCTCCAAATTGTGTTCGTGGGTCCTTTTGTTTTTCCTCTCGATCTTCGAATTGATGGGGCACGGGATACGTGCGAGGCGAAGTGAGGCCTTGCTATTGAACCAGATCCGCGATCGCAGATATCTCCCAAGTTACCCCTCCTGCACTCCCCTACGTGCTGTAAATTCGCTCTGCTATCCAACAACCTTTTACACGAAAATTGTCCATCTATATAATTCTAGTAGTGGCATCTCGAGAAGGGGATCGTCAATCCCCGGCATTGGCGATTATATCTGATCACTTGTTGTCGACTTGCACTTGCCACCCCAATTCCGCCACTGGCAAACTCTCGGTACTTGGGTTCAAAAGATGGTTGAACGTAACTTCATGAAGGGAGAGGTTAGGTAGAAAAGAAGGAGGCGGATGAAGGGATGAGGGTGAAAATTGGCCATTCATCAAATTGGGCCACATTTCACTTTCCAAAGGGCCTGATGATCTTTCGAAAGTCGAAGCGCATTCCAGAACAAGAGAGGGCGATATTCCAAATTACTAGGGACAATGCAAGCGACGTCTTTGTTCCAGCCACTGAAATTCCCTCTTAAAAGACTACACCTTGGATCTTGGGGCCAAGACACCTTGCAAGAGGAAGTGGGATCTAATCAAACGCAAGACAGGTCAGAATGAAGAATCAAACAAAAAAGTTACCCAAGATTAGGGTTATGATGAGAGGCATGCCAGACGCCGGAATCATGATTTTGATTTCAGATTGTCTTGCTAACTTTGGAGTGGAGGGCCAAGGATGGATCCCTGGGAGACCCCCAATCTTGAATATATCATGGATGGTCGAATCAGCGGGGAAAAACACGATCCCCAAGACGGAATTCGAGAGCGGAAAATTGAAATGAAATCGTGGCTGGGTTGTTGTGGCTGATGTTGTTATTGTTGTTCATCACACGTCCCTCCCTTAAAAAATGAACCCCTTCTCTTTTATAAACTCTTTGTTTCGCCAAGACATTTTGGGGGAAATAAATCGGATTGGGATTGTGGCTGGCTTCGGACGCCGTCTGTCACTCAATCCTTTCAGTTTGGTCTTGATTATGACAATCAAAGTGTCTGAGAGGATGGAGGTTGTCGGCGAGGAGGCCGATGTTCATCATCAGACTTTGTGAAGCTCGATTGAGATCTTCTGTCGCTTGCGGGAGGTCGATATCACGTTCGATACTGTCCAACAGGCCCATGAATCATGTGGCTCAAATTGAAAATTTAACTCCCTTCATGGATATACTAAGCAACTTACGTGCCGGGCGCACTCAATGTGGCACACAAAGTTACACTCTAATATCCTCAAGGGAGGCAATTTGAATATGTTTGGACCTGTCTCAACTTTTGGCATCTTTGTCTTTAAAGGCATAGATTTTCATCAACATACAAGCATCTCAGCACGTAATGAAACCTCATCGAGGAGGGTTGATGGTCTTGTATATGCAAATGAGACATCCATCAATCTGTTGAAAGACTCATCTAGCTTCTTGACTTGATTTGTTTGTCTCAGGTTTGATAAACCAAGACATAGATGAAAAAAAAAACAATTTCCAGAATCTTGTTAGCTCTTGAATCCGAGAGTTTCTCAGTTTCTTCTACTCCAGACGGAAATTAGAAAAGGATTGGCACTTGGAAGATTTTAAACTTGATGGAGATTGATTGGCTCGATATTGAAATGAAGCCGTTTTCAAGCTTGTTACTCAAACAAATGCCTCCTAAGATGAGCCCAAAGATCATATGTGAGCATCACTCAAGATCTGCCTTTCTGAAGTCTAGCATCAGGCCCCGGCCAAGTTCCCGTCGATCCGCTCACTTCTAACCCAGCCAACCCTTACAGCTCTTCTCTGAATGGAGGTCAGACAGAATCTGACAAAAGTCAGACATATTGGGAAAGTCATTTCAGACATGGGGCTTCTGCCAGGAACTCGGGCCAAAACCCCGGCAAATTGAGGCCTTTTAAACAAATCAATTCGGTTTGGCCCCCACTAAAGGTGATTGGAAACATCACGTACGTACCTACTTCAGTCACATTTTTGAAGATTTTGACTGACTTTCGAGTTGCAGACCCGGGTGAAAGTGAGTGATCATGAGATAAAACATGTTGAACAAGAATAACACGTACCCAACAATGAACGAGTCCACATACTGTACAAGCATGAATAATTAGTCTGAAAAGGATTACAAAGAAGCCATTTTTAGGGGCGATTTAAGTTTGGAATGTTTGGACTTCCCTTGTGCTGAGATCAATTCAAGAGCCTCTTGAGATGATGTTGAATGGTTGTCAAGTATTGTGGGGGTCTTCAAGAGTCAGCAAGCATTATTAAGAATGATTTTAAAGGGTGAAAGACTTTCAGGAATGAGTTGGAGGACAAAAAAGAGCGTGAAATTATTAAGAGCTGACTTAATAGCTCCTCCAAGGGTCTTCACTACTTCAATTTTGAGGCCATCAACATTTTTAGAACACCCTCTCCGATACAATCTCTTTTTTCTTCAACCCCTTTTGCCTCCCGTAAACTGAGAAGTCGGGTATTGAGCACTCAACCAATTGAGCCAACCTGGTTTATGACATGATTTTCTAGGATCTTCGCTCCAACTTGCCTGGGTGTAAATTGTTCTGTTGTGGAGGTGGAATGTCGAACAACTTCCCTTCATCTCGGTTACTTTGGCCTTTCTCCACTATCAAATTGCTTTTCGTGACTCCTCTTGTTTATTGGATCTGGATCATCTTTTGACTTTATGGACTGGTTATGGCCAAAAGAAAACACCCCTATTCTCACAACACCCTTATCGAATCCATATCTGCCTTGGAATGAGGATTGTTGTCAATCTTGGTCACACGCCAAAGTCTCTGATTACTAACATAAACAGATATTCTTAGGAATCCAGGGAGACCTTTAACGATTGATACATCAGCAGGATAACAGATATTCGTGGAAAGGTTTATGCTGTGATCAAGCCTAGGGACACGAATGTCAGTGGAATGGGATAATCACGAGTTCCGTTTTGAGTAGCATTCCAATCATTTGAGGGCCAACTTATGAGAACACTTGTGCCCTTTAAATGTAGGGTAAATTCCAAAGAGTCAACCCTAAGCTATGGACAAAGATTCCCAGGAAAGGTTTCAGCATACGATCAAGCAGCAAGCCCAGATCTCTTGAATCAAACGGTTCGTAAGAACCAACCCCACTAGGTCCGAAGTTCTATAAATTCATCTCAAAAGGGTTTGAAAGTGAGTGTACATGTTCTATTAAAGTGGAAGGAGGGATCATAGACGTCATCACCCGTCATGATATTATGAAAGCCTCGAAGGCTTCTTTTCAAAAATGGCATCAGGACCCAGAGTTCTCGCGTTCTCCAGCGGGACTTTTTCCCATTGCGCCAGATTTAGAGCATTTTTCTTTGATTGGATTCCTCATCTTATGCTAATCCGAATTCTGGGACTAGAAAAATAACTCTCTCACAGGGCTGCCATGGTCCGGAAGAAAGTAGTGTATAATGGCAAGAGCAAAAACTCTTGAAATCTCAAGAATATGCTAATGGGCTTCACAAACAATCCAACATGGCTACTGCTGTGAGCCAGAGATGGAAAATGACATCCAAAAAATCTCTACACAGAAGGTCATCCAGACGTTCAAGACGTTCACACACGAGGATTTCTTGCAGAGATTTTTCTCACTCAGACCATCTAATGCTGTGAGAGTTCCTATGCCAGTAATAAAACGGAGATAAATCGAGAAACGTGGATCTTCTTTGCTCCAGGGGTCGGTCACTTTTATCATAAGAAGTGTGAATGCGTCCTAATCATGTGGAGATCAATATCAGATGAGTTTTTTCCTTTGTGCTCTTATTTCCTATTCCTTTTCAGATTTCCCGCCAAAACAAACCCGAGGATGGGAGATTTGAAGCAAGACTTTTTTTTTAAATCTCATCCGGCAGCCCCAAGTTTTGGGATTCATATTTGGAGGTGGAATGCAAGAGGCTCAATCCCATATCATTAAGGAAGACATGTGACCCCTTTTGACTGATGGGTAAGTGGACGGTTGAAGCCAATTTCTGTGATTGTTCTTACTTTTTGCCCACTCGCGCTCATTCTTAGTGTACGGATTGATTTGCAAATCTTGTTGGACAAGCGTAGCTCGAGCGGGTACTTTGATGAAGTGAGTCCTCGATCGGGCAGTTCAAAGGAGGGACTGTTTTTATCAGTAACAAGTGGATCTCAAGTAGTAATGGAATTGTCCAAGAGCCCACCCAAATGACATTTGAAGATGAGGGTCTCTGTACGAACACACGAGCATGGGCTATTTATCAACAGGGCCTTGAGAATTTGCTTACTTGTTCCAGATGATTCGCTGCTTTTGGAGATGAATGCCACCTTGCATCCAAGTCTTTGATCACTATTTGTGCAATGAGACTTCAAATTTGACCAAGTAAGAGGCAAAAAGCATTCGGGTACCTAGATGTTTGTTGCAGAGCTGTGTACCGACTCCTTGAATTGGATAGGAAAATATTCGATAAGAAATGCAATACTGACTCCACTCACCTCGATTAAATGCATAATTCATAATTACAACGAAGTCACATTATTCATAATTACTCTAATTTGACAGAATCAATCCCTTCCCTCTTCAAACCACGAAACCATTACCATCCTTTCGTACAAATATGATTAATAGAACAAGGTCTTCATTATCATCTAGTTACCCAAGTCCAGATTGCAGATTGCAGATTGCCATAGTTGTTAGCAAGTGCTTGCGGTAATGTGTCGGAAGCTTTTGGGGCCAACAATTGCTGACAGATTTACAAGCTTAATCTTCTCAGCATTGCAATCCGCAATCTTCTCGGGCCACCATGGTAAATTGAGCCTTGCGAACTCCTTCGGCTTCTGGTCGTGGCTTTGCAAAATTTTTGCACACTTCTGGTTGGCTTGCGCTCACCTTTGTCTTGGAGGTCTGGCAGTCATGTGCCAAGATTTGCAACCATCACTATCTTGATGTCGAGTTCAAGTCCGTCCGAGAAATTGAACCAGGGTGAGAGAACACGGTTTTTTAAAACAGTTGACATGCCATTTTTGACTCAATTTGTTAGACAAATCATGAACAATTAAAATGATCCAGAGAAATGAAAAAACAATGCACGCAATATTTAGTTTCATAATGGACATGGTGGTCATAATGGGCTTTAAAATATTCACGCGGTTTGTTTCTGTCGAGTGTGTCACCCTGAAATGGTACTTTCTCTATGAATGAATGGATTTTCTGGTATGTTTAGCCAAGGAATTTGCACACATGCTTGAGGTGCGAGCTTTTGTACCGGTACCAAGTTGAAGATAGGATTGGATTGAATTGAAGGCCCACCCAAAGCGTGAAAACATATCCGAAAGGAAAATCTGATGTAGCGTGGGAATCACGACGAATATCATGAGAATAATCAGCCACGTTTATCTGAAACACAAGGCACAAGAACGGCATGATGACATTATGTTCTCAAATCTGAATCTGTTCGATCTGTGTCAAAACGAGACTTGTTTGTTTTCCCACGACAAATTTTGGACAAGGAGTCTGTGGCAGAAATTGAAACTGAGCTACTTTGACTCTCTTTCACTCCAAATCACAGATACGTGACAATGTCTGGAAGAAAGATACCCATATATGAAGCAAGGCTTGGAAAATCGACCATTTACATCCGTGTTCATCCATATGTCTAGGATGTCCGAGATTTGCGAGTGAAACATTTTTTCCCACGTCCTTCTGTTTATTCACACTTTTTTGGGCACTGACATCAATCTTGTCACACCAGCTTAGTTCGAAGTCTTCCAAAATATCGCAAAAGCTTCAACTTAGGAAGGAGACAAGGGAGCCGTTCAAGCCGAGTGAATCCTGGATGACCTTGAAGGTGTCTTCAAAGCCCCCTGCAGACCATGCAAATGACTTGGGACAGTTTCTTTCTTTACAGTAGACGAACACGATCATCCTACCTATGATACGGTAGATCCAACAACCGCCAACAAGAAAGTCCGCGGGATGGGGTTGAGGTATGTAAATCGACAATATTCTAACCCCCCGGAGCTCCCAATTCGCCCCATGGGTCAAAGCAATCTAGCCAATTCGGCCAACTATTTCCTGACGATTCCCTTACCTTTAAAATCTCAAGCAACCCAAAAACCCTCACTCAACCATCCATGAAGAAGTCAAGCTCCGTTCAATTCGGGTAATACCCACTTTGAATCACTTTGGGCACGTGTCGGTCATTTCATCAATGCTGGAGCAATCCGGAGCACATGATTGCTCCGTACATTTCCAAACTGGACCTATTTTGCTATGGCATCTCGCTCGATCTCTTGCCCAAGTACAAGTAAGGGTTTTTTGGTTCATGCATGGAATTCTGAATCTAGATTATCCTCAGTAAAGTGTACCTGAGAGAGCGAGAGACACCATGCCAGGAGCCATTTCTAGTGCGCCCAAGTCCAAGAGAGGATATAAATATGAACTTCAACCCTGTCAGACACGCGTCTGTCAAGTTCGTGGCTCCTTCAGAGCGACAAGAGCCCAGAATAATATGTGCTTGAATGGCCCCATAATGATAATAAAATCTCCCCAAAAATCGAGATCAAACCCATGGAGAAGGAGCCACTGGGAGAGGAATGGAGGACAAGAATCTTAAATCACTCACAACGCTTCATCACCATTGCTCTAGCCAGGCTATTGCCCCCGAACCAAAGAGATCGACCATATTATCCTCCGAATATTAACCGGAGCTGCTCGCTGGTACTACTTTCAATAAGGTCGTTTTCAGATCCCGGCATGACCGGGGCTACTTTTCAATATCTATTACTGATGAACGGTCCAACAAATCGTATCTCTTGAAGCTTAGGATAGTGCAGTATTCAATGTTCGATCATCGCACAAGCTTGATGTGGAAGAACTGGTTGACGTGTGTACTTCTCCCCATGAAGGTGCTTACTACCTTGCTCCTAACTGAAACCACAGTGAGTGGATACCACTCGGTCAGTGGATAAGGAATTTAAATACAATCCCCTTGGACTTGGATAGTGGAGAAGTTCGGACAAAAGATGGACAGGTCTCTTGCCCTGGACCGCCTTTATGGCTTTGATCTGATTTACTTTTCAATTGGAGCGGGAACTTGGGTTTTCTGTTCGGTTTCAATAGATTTTTCGGGGGCCGAGTTCGACCGGAGTTCATACATATGAATGAGTCCTCATCCCCGTGGATGAACATTACCAATAAATTACACATCTCTCCTGGCCGTTCTGGCTTAACAGGAATTCAATTAGACTGGGAAATCAATTGTCGATGTCTACCAAATACCAACCAAAGGCTAGCCAAGCTTTTGTGTCGTCGTTACCACGTTTGCCGAGAAGATTGGGGTCGAGATCCTTGCGTAGATCGCCACCCAAAAAATTTTGGGCAAGCATTTCAACACTTATTGTCGAGATCTCGTGTTGGATTTGGGCCACACCCAAGATATGTGAACTGATACACGAGGCTGGGTCAGGTGTGGATGAGCTGAATGTCTTAATCCTGTCAATTAGAGCCAGTTCCTTGCTTATGGTTTATGAGAGAAAGAAGAAGCATCTTTTAAACAGACAGTTTTGTCGAACAACCAGAGTCTTTTGTACACTCTAGGATGGAGGGGCATCATTAATCATCTCTTAGAGGGCCAAGGAGCTGTAAAGTCAAGAAAAATAATCTTTAGCCCATTCAACACCAATCCCAGAAGTCAAAGGAGTGAAGACAAAGTGACTCAGAGTTGCCATGGAGTTGTTAATAGTCTCAGGCTCAATCGTGTCGGCGACGGTGATGGTGTCAGTGGCGTTTGGTGAGAGAGCGAAGCAAGCAGTAATCAAGGAGAGTAACGCCTGATTCCACGTACACATCTTCTCATCACCTTTTTTCCCTTTAGTATCAAAGAAATAAATGATGTCAGGGAGAAGAAGTGTCAGCACCCGAGATCCCACTCATGGGAACATGATGAATGGGTTATTTTACACCTTTGAGAAACGGACAAAAAAATTGACTCCGCTCTCTCCTATGTGGCCGAGAGCATAAGAATATTCTTGATCGCTTCCATTTCAATTAGAGTTCATTAATGAGGACAAGAAACTGAACAGACGCGTCAGATCTGGACTTCGTCAAAGGTTAAATTGAGATCAACAGCTAGTCCAATCACCTTGTTGATTTCACAAACTACCAAAACTTAACGCTTCTTTTCTATTCCTCCGTTGAACAACTGTCTGTGTCGCGTTCTTTTTACTAGACCTTCGTTTCGTTGGAGAAAGGAAAGGATGTCAGGCTCAGCACGTCAGTCGATTTCCGCTCAATACGACAACGAGTTGAGAACAAAATTTCCCCCTTCCCCGCATTGAGACCGATTGAAACGGTATTCAAAGGATTTTTCGGGGGTTGTTTCCCTTGTCTAAGGGGGTTGAGCCAGTAACGACGAGTCTTACAACAATATTACTAGGGTCACCAAGGTCAGACTTGGCCATGAAAAGCCGTCACTTGTTTCCGCACAATTTGATTTGTAGCAACTTCTTCCCTACTACCTATGACCGCAGTTGAAAAGGAGCAAGAGAGGCAAGTTATTTGGATATCTTTTATTGGACATCATGTTCAAGAGAGGGATAAGTATTTCTGACAAAGCAAAAAAACACTAAGACGATTCACGAATCGACTTATCAACAGATCCAAGGAGCAATAATTATGTTCAATTTACATCTGACAAATCAGGACGAAGCCAAGTGGTGAAGAGACCAGGTCTTGAGCTCGTCCATCAAATGAGATTGGAGAGGAAAAAAAAAGAGGGGTCAGAGATTTGATTCAGAGAGGCAGCTTAAGTTTGTGGTTGGTTGGTTGATTTGAAACCAGTACAATAGTACTCAATTGGATTCTATTGCAGTATCTGAATAATAAGGACTGACTGAACTGGTGACTGGTAGGTGTTTGCATGGAACTATGAAGTTTGCTCAAGCGCAGCTTTGGTTCTTGTACTATTGCCATAAGTTGGTAACTGTTTTGAATTTCGTGGTCTTACTTGATTAAGGTATGAGTGAGGTAGGAGAGCGTTTGAAGAGCGATGCCCAGATACATTCTATTACTTAAGAGACCAAAAGAAAGAGAGCGAGGAGCGGGAGAGGAACCGAATGTTCCATTACTTGTAAGATTCAAAAGGGAAACGTTGAAGGAGGCTGGCTCTGTGAACTTTGATATGTTGTCTTTGTTGTGGCTTGGCTGACCGAATGATAGCTCGGTTGAAAGTGATATTTATATTTTGATATTATTGTTGAAAAGAGAGTGCAGTCTGTTGGCGATGAAAGGGACAAGAACTTCGTCGAGGAGGAGAGCTTCAAAAATCTGACATTTGGGGGATGAGCTTTGAGGGCCCAAGAAAAGGAGTGTCGCCGAAATAGAGGGCGTTCTTCAGGGAGGCACATGTGGACCTACTGAGGGTGATTACTTCTGCGAGGGATTGGGTTCCGGACAGGGTTGGATCAAACTCCAACGTACCCATTGACGAGGTATCACAACAAACAATAACAATTCGTAATGTACATTGGATGGGACATGGAGGATTTTGAAGGAGCGTGTTGACGAGCACCGGTCACTTGATTTGGGGGGAATACTTGTGATCACCAGATGGATTTGTTTCAGCATCGCTTGGCACTGGACTCTCCCAAGGACCCTCCAGACTCATCATGGCTGCTGAACGAGAGGTTGGATGATGAGTTCAATGAGGACGAGTGGTCTGACGATCTCATTGATCTGGACGAGGACGATGCTGGTGAAAACGACAAGGGCGAGAATCCATAATCACTGAAGTAGGGATGCAAAAGCGCCTCACTGGCGGTAATGCGTTCACTGGGATCAAAGGTGAGCATTTTTTGGACCAGATCCTGGGCCTGCTCATCCATTTCGGGCACGAGATCCTTCCAAGATTGGGCACCAGTTACCTTGAAGTTGGATCGAGCCACGGCCGCGTTCTCGGGCCAATCCTCCTCTGACGGAGTTCCGATCTTGTCATAGATCTTTTGGAGCTGATCCATTTCATATTGACCAGGAAATAGCGGCTTGCGAAGAAACAGCTCGGCAAAGATGCATCCACAAGACCACATATCCACGGGCGTGGCATACGGCAACCCCATCAGAACCTCAGGACTTCGATACCAAAGTGTAACCACCTAAACAGACCGAGAAGTTGGTACATTCATTCTAGTATACGAAACTAGTATGAGATTCGTGACTCACCACAGAGGTTAGTAGAGTATAGAACTCGTAGATTCGGGCCAATCCAAAGTCCGTCAGCTTGACATTGCCGTCCCTTGTAACGAGTAGGTTCTGAGGCTTGAGATCTCGGTGCACGATACGGTGACTGTGAAGGAAGTCCACACCACACAAGATTTGCCAAATTATATCCTGTAAACGGGAACAACGGATGTCAGGCGTGGTTCAACACGATCAGAAGCTCTCAATTCAAATCTCGTTCTACTGGCGTTGGCTTGCTTGCTCGCTTGCTTGCCTGCTCCCTTGCTTTGCACCAATGTTCCTACCTACCACATGGTCTCATTCGGTGACCATGTGGCACGCGCTTTCGATGATTTCTCCCCCTTTGAACAGCGGGACCCCCTAACATAGCAAACAATTATGACATGGACCAAAGTAAACATCTTTAGTACCAGCAAAAAGCGCCTCTGATCCCATTGTCATTACAAAAGGTACAACCAACAAGAGGGAGACCGAGACAAAAAGGTCGCCATGTTAGCCATTCAAGTACACTCGTACATCCATCGATTTTTTTGGGGGTCGAACTTCAGGATTTACTCCAAGAAGAATGACATTCTTGTGCGAGATCTTAGTGTGATGTAGTACCTTGATTCTATCTTGGCCCAACCCGGGTGAGGGGCATTTCTCGAGGTAGGAGGCGAGATCTTGGTGGACATGCTCAAACACGAGGTAGAGGGACATCTCACGCTCTCGGCGTTGGCCGTGGCAAATGTCCAGCAATCTAAACGGGACGGAAAAAGGAGAAGAAATAGGTTAATTATTGCGGCATTAAAAATGAGCCCGTTAACCTTGTCAAATGCTTCCCAAGTCATATCAATGTGAGAAATCGCCTTCATTGGAGTTTTAACACTTTCATTAAAAAAAGGGAGACGAGAGAAATGAGATGAAAAATCGTTTCTCATCAAAAACGCTTTGGTCTTGGTGCGATGGTGAGCAAGATATGTGAGTCCATTCTCTGGAAGCACCGCCGACGAAATGAAGGTGTCGGTTGGGTATTTGTTTCATTGATAATTGATTGAGAAAGGTTTTGTGTGTTCTCAAAAGAATACAAAGGTCCACCATCTAGGAGCGGTGGGGGACTCGTCGTCGAGGCCTTGACTCAATTCAGTTGGTAATGGGGTATTAGATGTGAAACAAGAGATTTCTGGAGGTGACCATTGGAATTCTCTTTCAGCCCCCACGGCCGTTTAAAAATACCTGGATAGTGTTATCTCAGGTAGGAGTTTGATAGCAAGAGTTAATCTTCTTTCTCTCGGCCCCCATTTCTAAGAGCTACCTGTGACATTTTTGTTCAAATTTGGCACACGGAGAACAGGATTAAGACGAGATTTGGAGTTATGGATTAATTGTGTCAATTTATATCTCTTCCCCCCCCCCCTTCATTCCCAAGAGGCCTGATTCCAGAGGTCTCCGTAGAAGTCAATGGCCTAGATAAGAACGAATCTAGGCCCTCAATTCAGACATTTTTTCAGCTTTGTTGCCACTCAGGAATGTCTTCTGACCAGTTGTTAAAGGATCAAAAACGGCGCTCAAAAAGACGGTATTTATTGAAGACTTGAGGTCCAAAATGGAAGGTTTGAATATTTTTGAGGCGACAAACTTGGGCAACTAACTCTCTTGCTCTAGTTTTGTGGCGTTTGTCAAGGCGCCTTTGTTTATCTCACGATTTTTATGCCCGAACTCTAAATGAGCGGAGGGCAACCCGTGGACCAGGACGACGACGACGACGACGAGGAGGTATTTAAAAGACATCCATAAAGTGTCACTGTGTATGTGCTATGGTTGTGCCTAACAAGATCTGTGAAACATTCTTTCAGGGCGGCTAGGGCATATGAGTTTACATTCCTCCAATTTTGTCCGTGATCTGGGTTTGGAGCCGGATTTTTATAGTCAAAGCCAATGA
The DNA here is from genome assembly GCF_007210705.1 of Tigriopus californicus. Taxonomy (NCBI): domain Eukaryota; kingdom Metazoa; phylum Arthropoda; class Copepoda; order Harpacticoida; family Harpacticidae; genus Tigriopus; species Tigriopus californicus. The sequence goes on along the minus strand of NC_081440.1, from coordinate 12,345,551 downwards.
TTTTAGTGCTCTCTTCTCGGTGTGGACGGGTAGACGTTGTCCAACTAGCCATCTTAAGTTCCAGCTTGAACTGTAAGAAGTTTGGGAGATGGTCATCACCCCTCATCATCATCATCTCTCTCCTTCTCTCCCTCTCCACTTTTGTCTCCAAAGATCTCTTGGCCATGAGACCCGGTTGAAGGTGATTACTGTCATTCTTTTGTTTTTGGCGCCAATCAAAGATCACCAATTCACATATTTCAGGGCTCTTTGACTCCATTGAACACCGAAGTAATTGTCCGAGTTTGAAGTCTTGGGGCAGAAACTCCGGGCGTTAATGAGCACGATCGCAGGGAGATAGAAACGGAAAAAGATGCCCAACTTCAACAACTTCAGAGGGAAAGGTCAAGCATGCACAGCAATGCAGTTTTCAACGGTCGACGGTTGACTTATTGTGCCTTGCTTAGGTCGGAGCAATGGCCGGAAGGCAATTGATATGCTCACAAAGGTTGACATGAATGCCTTCAGCGAAAGCCATTGTGCTAACCATTCATCATTGAAAGAGAGCTCCATTTTGACACAGACACAGAGCGAAATGGCTTCTTCTTGAAAGATTGCAACGTGGTCATCAACAACATTTTCGCTTTTCACGTGAAGGCATTCCTGAACAAGACTTTCATATGCTACACTCACACACACACACACACAACAGCCTCGATTTCCCAACGACGCGTCATTCCCTCCAAATTTCATTGTGTCTTACTGTTGAACGTACGTTCCCACTTTTATGATATGGAATATCCAAAGCCAGACGAGACTAGAATACTAAGTTCCTCAACTGCAACGACGGCGACCATTTATTCACAAAACCGAATCATGTCAGCTGCTCGCCATGAAAGGGCTTTTCAAGAGCCACGAGGAGGGCCGCCTAGCTCCAAGCTCAAAACTTCCTTCTCCCCCCATAATTTGCACAATAATACCACTCGCCTGGCTTGTCCCGAGACTCACGGGGAATGTTTCTAAACGGCCCTGAGGGCTTTAGAACGAAGTGACGAGAACTAGATCATTCATGGCAAGAGTGAAAACCTACCTGACAATATTGGGGTGATCAAACTTTTCCAATTGTTTGAGTAAGGATATTTCGCGGAGGATGGCCATGGGCACGCCATCTTCGGTTAATGTGAATCTCATCTTCTTGAGAGCCACGATGGTATCGGTGGATTTGTCCCGAGCCCGATACACAGTCCCGTACGCACCTGAAAATAGTAGGGATGAACTCGTTGAAAACAGAACTCTTTGACCCAACTCGACCCATCCATCATTGCTATTTCAGCTGACCGAAAAAATGTCGGTCATTCCTCAAAATAGATTCGAGGGACAACGGAGTAAACAATTTGTAGATAGAATGACTACCGCCATCGGGAAATGAATACTTAGTGAGGGGTAGTCGAATCGTCAGAGAACTATGCCGGTTTCCGACAAGGAGACAAATCAAAATTCTCGGGAAAAGACCATCAGGCCAACATAGGTATGAATGGTTGTAAACACTTGAACTTGTTTTAGGCAGGTGGTGTCACCAAGAAACACATGTCTGTCTCTTGTCAGTCCCAATTTTAAGACCCAGGAGTGACTGGAAACAGACATGGTCCCTCAATGAGCCAATTTCCATTCCACGTCCCCCAAGCACTTTACGTCCACAGAATCACTAACGACAACACATGGCAGATGGACGGAACGGAGAGAGACCGAGGAGAGAGAGCACTTCCAAGGCAAGTTCAAAACCAAACACTTCCTCGCGTGGAAGACCACACCACCAGCTTTCATACCATCTATTCTAGTTTGGAGCACACGAATACAAAGCTTCAACTTACCATTTCCTATGACACTCAGTTCTTCGTAATGAGAGGGGTCCCGCAAGGGCGAGACCATGGGCCCTCCACTAGTCGAGGATGCCGGACTACTTTGACCTCGAGCCTCGTTCGACACCCCTCGTTTCGAACCCATGCTAGTTTGCGAGGCCGGGGAGGAAGTAGCTGTGGCCGAGGTCATCTTTTTCATGGTAACGGAACTTGAGCTAGTTGGGCTGGAAGATCCAATTTCATTCTGCTGAACTGGATTTAACTTCTGCTTGCGCCTCCGCGACGAAGATGAAGGATCCATTCAAAGGTTTTGAATCTAAGTGGAAAGAAATAACGTTGAAAAATCTGGTAGGGAAGACTTTATTGTTTGGACCAGATGTGATGGTCTCTAGCCCTTAATTTCAGGGCATCGGAAGCGCTTGATTGGAGAATGGAGGAGGTGAAAATTACAGTGAATGTTACCCCAAATCGCAAGCTCAAAGAGTTGGAAACACATCATTAGAAAGACATTACGATCATCAGCGCCCAAAAGATGATCGTTGAGCCGTTCCGGCACAAACTATAGAAAACAGAGTTACAATAAACGGCTTGACATTCTCACCTGATACAACGCGATATGAAGAGGCATGTCCTGAATTGAAGCAGCCTCAAAATCACATTTTAATTCACAGAACTTTTGCGGCTTGGACTGAAACGCAATCTTTCAAACTGGAGACTGGAATAACTTCTAGGCTGTCTGTCTACTTCCAGCCCCAGTCCGCAACTGAGGATTTCCTCCTAGCTCCCGCCTCTCGTGATCGAACGGTTCTCTGACCCACCACCACCCGCTTCTTATCTCTTTCCACGTGGTCCCCCTTCTTGGCCGATTCTCGATGCTTCGTTCGGAACACTTCTCTTGGATGACGAGCTCTCGGCTTGGGTCTGGCTTGGCCCACGAACGCAGCAGCTGCAGCGTGGAAGCTGATGCGACAGCAAACCTCTAGTTCGGTGTTTTAGGACTACAATCGAATTTTTTCCGCGAAACTCTTGGTGGGTTCGGCGGTTGAGAGAGGGTTTCACGACCGTTGAATGAATACAATTTTTGGCGGAACTTCAGGATTGAGGATCAGTAGGTCGGATTACGACGTGCTCATACCTCTGAGGCAAGAATGAGTAGCACCACAATGGTCGGGTAAGCAAGCAGACATGGAGGGGGTTGTTGAGCTATTGGGGAATGGGGACCCAAGGTGACGGTGGAATTGGTGGGCGATGTTACGGAGTTTTATTACGTAAGTTCAGGGAATGCGGCAACAGCTCTTCCTCCAGGACATCCAACGATTCCAAGGACACATGTGGGCACAGTCGTATTGTAGAGTAAGAAACCAAATTCTTGTAGTTCCTTACGGAATCTGGTCAAAGTTTTTTGTCTTCGTTCTCAGCATAACATTTTTACTTATTTTGGTTCCCCTAGTTTCTCCATTTGTCATTTATTTCACCCACTGTCTCCCCATTTATGATTTGCGCGCCACTAATTTTCGTTGACAGGATGACTGTTCAATGGTGTTGTTCAGGGGTTATTGCTCTCCTCTTTGGGTCTATGACTGCTTGTATGGAAAAGGAGGGTATGAAGAGGGAATGGCCATCTCGTGATATCCTTGTGGAAGCGAACTTCGTCGTAGAAGAGGATGATGATGATGATGAGGATTATGATGATGACCTGGTCATCCAACAACCGTCAGTTTTCCCTCCAATATCTCAAGTGTACTGACCCCAGGAGAGACGACTTCGCCGGAGGATGTTGACCTTGAGTATTTCAGAGTACCCAATGGCATCTTCATTCTTCTGCACCGACTCTCTAAGAGTCTCCCTCGGGTGCCATATGTTCTATAGGTTGCAATTAACTCCCATAAACGAACATGATCCGTGGTTCCTGGATCATCTGGAGAGGAGAATTGAAAATCAGGCAAGGAGACCTGTTCTTTCAAACAATGTGCACATGTTCATCTAGGGATGAATCGCTCAAGAGTTTTGAGTTTCCCAATGAAACGAGAATCGAGCAAGGCTTTAAAACTTTGAATTGGGGCATTCCTCCCATTGTTGAATTCAATCTTGAGGGTAGTAAACAATTTCTCTTGGCATTTTGTCTACACGCTTGTTAATGAGTCAACAAAAGTGGATTCGTGGAGCGGAAAATGCGAACTCAATGCATGCAATAATGAATAGGTCGGTTGGAAGGCTTCCACGTGATGGATTAGCAAGTAAATAACCTCCAAGAAGCTGCATCTCCCCTCCCCAGTTTTCAGACTCTCTCTCTTTTACTTTCACATCATCCTTATCACAATCCAAAATAATGCACCATGCGAGGCAACTACGGTATGTACATTCATGATTTCTTGCCCTCGAATCGCACATTTTCGTTATGATTGCATAGACAAATGTTCAACTCTTCAGTCTTTCCTCTAAATTGGATTGCTCATTGAAGTAGCCAAGAAAGATGAAGCCAGTGGTGTTGATTTGATTGATCCCTAAGTGAAGAGGAGTAAAAAGCCCTTCTCATTCTGTCGGCTGACTCTTGAAGTCTTCATAAACCGTCTTCAATGACGTTGAATGAGCTTCACAAGATCAATTAGCAGTCATTTTCAGGCTGACTTAATTGGTAGAATGGTTTTTTAAAGAGTAGCATGCCGCTCGATCCTGTCATGTAAGCTCAAAGATGATGAATTGATGGATGATCATTCAGCTCCAGTCAAAGAGTTGGAAAATTCAATACCCTTCGATGAAAAGCCACACCAAAGTCTGTAGGAAAATATTTCTAAAACCTTCAAGCAGATGCCATCCAACAACTTCCTCGTGGTCGATTTGATTTGTGAGGGATCAAGCCCAGATTAGTGATTAAAGTTGTTGATGAAGTGCACAGCAAGGAACAATTGGACTATGAAACCCTAATTGACTTATTGCTCCTTCGTAATTTAATGGTCCAGATCTGAAAAATAGCAATTTTATATCCATAGACCAGAGGGGAAGCCATCTAACCATGATAGAGCCATTTTTGATCGAAAAGCCCTGTCTCTTACCTTGGATTGGATGACCTAGTTCCATATCCTTAGGTCCAATTCATTGTATGTATAAATGTATTCACGTTCATTTAATTCAGATTTTCCATTGAATGCCTACCGAAGCTCTACCCTCAGACAGAGCCATTTTGAACAATGGTTGGCTTGTCTGTACAGAGTCTGGATTAAGTAGACATTTCTACATTTTGAATACCGACCGTGGGAGATCTCGAACAATACATGTATAAATAGACCTTACTCAGAGTATTTTTTTTTGAGGGGGGGG
>NC_081440.1:12306092-12340359 GCF_007210705.1 Tigriopus californicus | reverse complement strand
GGGTTGTTGCTCGTTCTGATATACCGTATGTGCAGGCTTTTTGGGATATCTTTACATTTACCCGACAACAGTAAGAATTTCAGCCATGTCCCATCTCAGCTTTTACAATTTGTTTCCAACAATATACTCTTGCCAAATGCAATTCTGTCTTGGGGTTCTAAATTCATGCAGATCCTGAGTGGAATCAACAAGCATCCCGAATCCTTCTTCCCATTGGATGTGGATTGGCAATGATGTTTCCTAATAATCCTCATCTCTCCACCCATCCCTCCACTGTCTGGAAATTGATCGTCGGTGCACATGTGCAGAATCCAAGCCGAAAAGTCTCGATTTTCTGGACATCTGCTTGACAAGATTTGGCTATACGTTTCTTTCTCCACACTCCATATGATTGAGGGGGGTGTTGACGAGTTCGTTCAGACCTCGGAGTTCTCTATGAGATCAAGGGAAGGGGGATGGTCGTCACTGTCGTCGACGGCTTCGGCATCAGTGCCTTTTGCTTGGCAATTCAGCCATGTCCATGGGCCATTGGACACTCTAGGTGGGACCATTCAATGGTAAGAAGTGCTAAACTGACGCGATGGCTAGGTTTTCAATGCCTTTGGGCCAGTCAGAACTAAATGAATGAATATTTGAGATTGTCAATTGGCATCGCTTACCTTTCTCCTCATTTCGGATTGATGGGGATTCTTTAGATCTGGAAAATGGGAGCGAAACCGCAAGCAAAAATATGGATCTGTTTCAGAATGGGGTTTGAGTTGACCCTTAACATACATATGAATAGGACAATTATCACACGAAGCACTTAATTGACTTCGAGTCCAAATGCAAGAAGGCACGGCCAACTGGGAGTGAAATATAGAACTCATAAAAAGCATTTAATGTCTGACCCTGGGATGCTCTCACATTCGATTAAAGAAGATGACTCGGCTATTTTACAAGTTCACCCAAAATAACCCACTTTTGCAACCAACCCTAAAGAGACACAGATTGACCTAAAAGGCAATAATGTAAAATACACGTCTGACGAGAAACCCTTGAGATTTCGGGGTCACTGCACGGCACTGAATCACAATTTAGAGGTTTTGTGAGAACAGTTTTTCATCTTACGTGTGGCTTTCCTTTTTGCCATATTTGTTTTGTGTTAGTAAAAATGCGAAAAAGTTTTGAAAATGATGTAATCTTTTTAATTGATACGGATGTTTTGGTAGACAATTGACTCTCTTATGGAGCCTAGTGTCATTGCTGAGGGTACTTTTGTTCACTAAATGGTTTTGTTTTTTGATTGGTATGGGCACGGTCTTCTAGAAATATGGACTGCGATCAAGCTTGCCGCCCAATCGGCCTGTTCTTGGTCATAGCAACTCTGAGCCGCTTTTCGAATGAAAGTAATAAGATAAGAAACGTAGATCCCGTCAATTAAAGGTAGGTCAATTTTTTATCATTTACTTGTAAAGCGGATCATTTCAAAGTTATGTTGTTAAAAGCTTATGTAGCTGACCAAGAGCAGGTCGAAAATTCGAATCTGATGTATTGTTTACAACGTAACATTGACCATGTCTCCTAAGTTTCGTAAGCATAGGTTTGGGCTCAAATTTGATCATTTTCATCTATTTAACAAGATATTGTGGTCGTATTAAATGCTTATTTGGAATAAGATGAACGGTTTAGGAGATACGAAATTTTAGCTTCCGTTCGCAGTCCACATCTCTACATAGAAGTCCGTGGTATGGGTTGTTACATGATGGGAGGTAGAGCTCAACTGAAGCTCTCGTTTTTGCAGCTTTTCCAAACAGAAAACAGGGAGTTGAATGGATATTCAAGTTCGTTTGTAGACCAGATACTTTATATAGTTTGGGAGTTGATAATTCAATGAATCATAATCTTATCTAATAGTAACGGGGGGGGGGGGGTAGATTTCTTTAAATTTTTCTTCAGGTCTACACACTACCATGATAGAACATTGTGATAAAGTGCGATGAAAACGTTCAGAAATAACCTGGGTATATTTGTTTCACAATAAAATTACAATATTTCAATAAGCTTCAATAAGCACATTAACGCGCTCTAATTGATCTTTCATTGGAACAGCGTCAGCCTTCTTAAGTAGGAAAAAGATGTCAGTATAAAACGAAATATATTCAAACAACAAGTTTTGGTGATCCGTTGTCAATACTGAATGAAAGCTGGTTTTATTGGTTTTGACATAGTAAGCAAGTCAATAACATTTGGTATCATGCACATGGCTCGCAGGCAGTAAAAAAAGAGGTCTGGCAAGGTAATGCTTACTTCCCAGAAGCAATCTTCTTTCGACTGTTATTCAATACCAATGTTTTGCCATGGTTTCCACGTCAAACAATCTGTTTGCATGCTCAATGGCTTAGAAATACTACACATACACGTAGGGGAGTGCCGTGAGCTCCTAAAAGTCCAATTCCAAAAGAGTGTGGATCCAGACGAATTAGGCTCGCACGGTGTTACTCACAATACTGATGAAGTTTTTTTTTGTAAATGCCAAGACTTAGAATTTGCAATAATTCATTTCTATGTACTAGCGATGTTTTTATTGAACGTTAATTGAATTTTGTCAAAATTTAAGATTAAGGTTGACTAAAGTTGCGACTGACAAGTACTGGATCACAATTGTGAAAAAGTGACAATTTGGAAAATTAAACTGTCACAGGTATCGTTCAACGATTTTAGGAACATGATAGGACAGTGTAGCTTTTGGCACTTAAGTAAAATGACAGGCAATTTTACATCTTTTGTAAGTTTTAAGCGGCATTTTTTGGCTACGTTTTGCTTTTAAAGAAATCTTAAAGAAAATGGAGAAATATCATTTCTTGTCGTGTCATTGAAAAAGAAAATCATATTCCTTGGGAATAAGTGGAAACATAATTAGGCCATTTTTCGATCTTTTAAGGCGTAAAACACAACCTTTAAGTGGTAATAACTAAGCATGTGCTAAATAGAAGTGTATGAAATTTTGCGTCAATACATAACTAAGAGTATGTTTAATACTAATTGACTACGTTTTTGACAATGATGCATTTTAATGGGTTTAAGCGATTTAACACACTTATCTGAGCTACTTTTAAACATGTGTATTTCACAAAAGTTGTTCCTTTTGCTTCTTTGACAAAGAAAAAAATATCTAGATGTCTTGGCATTTGAGCAAACACTTAACCAGAAAATACAACCATCGTGCTCATTGTGGCTCCTTACTTTACGAATGGTTGCTGGTTTTGAAACTGTTTTATTGTTCCAATTTTGGTTTGCTATGGTAGGAATGGGGTGAGGGGAGCTAAGATATTTTACAATCGTTGAATATTGTTGCACTCTTGAGTGGTACAACGTAGCTTAAATTGTGTTAGTAATAACATGAGCGGTGACACCTAGTAGAATGCCTACTCCATTTTCTGAAAATTGAAGCCGGAATAGACATAAGGGCGACCAACAATAAGTGTAAAATTTTGCGAAATAACACGCTTCTAATTGAAGTTTTAAGAGGGGTTGGTGACACATGACACATATTGACTTAGAGTTTATTTCAATAGGATTTTTTTAATGTTCAGCGCAATTGGTGATGAAATGGTGCAAACTTTGATAAACGAGATCTGAGTAGGACTACGATGTCTCCTCGTTTTTTTGCAATTTAAACAAGTTTGAACACTTTTTGCCTTTTTGTCCATCAAAAGACAATCTAATGTGTTTGCACTCCATCAAAATACCTTTTTTCATCTGAATATACATATTTACTAAGCTCCAATTTTTAATTAATTAATCAAAAATCTGTTTGAACTTAAAAGTGACGTTGCGTGTATTTAATGCCTTGATAATGAAAATAAATAATAATAATCTTTATTGCGACTCTTGGTCATGTCATGGCGTAAAAGTAACTATAAAATAAAATCTGATGTATATACATTATACAAAATGGTAAAACAAGAAGAATGTCAAAAAGGTAAAGGCAATAAAATAGTTGACTAGAAAGTGATATCACAATGAGTATGACTAGAATTGGTTCAATGCACATGAAAAAAGGTAAGAGGTGAGTTGCAGATAGTACAAAGACAGGTAGGTAGAGGTAAGTGATGAAAATCTTGGTTATTGCAGTAGAGTGGATGGGCCAGATTGAACAGATCCTTTGTCAACTCCCGTCGCTGATGGCATTTGGCTGGGAGACGGACAAAGGTACGTGACCGCCAATACTCCGAAGGGATGTCGGGCCAAGGACAATAAGGTGTTAGCAAGTCCTTGACCGGGAAGGACAACTTGTGTCCGGACATCACCTCCGGAAAGGTCAGGTTCCCAACACTGTTGGACACTAACCTTGCCAGCCCGATGGTGAGGGGCTCGGTTTCACATAGAAAATGTGTCCATGCATTGTTGGCATATTGGGGCACGCAGAGGTATCGCTTGAGGAACTTGGTGTAGGTGGCATCGGCGGATTTGAGGGCGGATTGGGCGGAGTTGGGAAGCCATAGGTGTAGGCCGTAGAGAAAAATTGGGGTGACGTAGATCCGGAAGAGTTGAAGGACTATTGGGAGGGGAAGATTCTTCATGGGAAGTCTATTGCATATGTATCCGATCCTGGCCCTGGCCTTAGTTATTGTGGATTTGAGGTGATTGGTGAATGAGAGTTGGGTGGAGAAGGTGAAACCGACGTAGTTAAAACTATTGACGATTTCAATCGGACTATTGTTAATATGGAAGGAGGTGGGAGGCAGACGACCTTTATGGAAAACCATGGCCTTCGTCTTGATGGTGTTGACTTGAAGGCCGTTCTCTTGGCAATAACCGTGGAGTGCATTGAAAATGGAATGGCAACAAAATGAGAAAAATAGCTGTTCAATTTAGTTCCTTAATCTTTGACCGATGGAAGTCAGCAAAACATGTATTTCCATCAGTAGGTCATAAATATATGTAACTGATATATCAAATCGTTTTAAGCTTAAACATTTTGTTGACTTTATCTGATTTGTTTTAATTTCACAAGACGAATTTGTACTTTAATTTCTTTTGCGAAATATGATACTTCAAGTACTGCACAGTGAATTGATGATGGATTTTGTTTTTTATGTTAGGCTCAGTTTTGATTTCCAGATAGTTTATGACGCAACCTAATCAAAATAAGCAAAAGTATCTACGAATCCATTTTATCGAAGTTTGCATTTCTTACATATTTTTATCTGATTTTCACGGACACCATCCTATTTGGGAAGAAAATTAATTAAAACTAATTAATTATATTTTTTGGGTCGTCCTGGCGAACATTAAGGCACCCCTCGTCCGAGAGAAAGTGCCAACAAATCCAGTTTGGTCCAAAACTAACGACACAATGTGGAGTGATACCGACCATTCAATGAACAAGTAGTTCATCAAAACCAATTGCAGAGACATAATCCCCAACCACTTAATTATAAGATTACTCGCAAACAGAAGCTTGAACAGAGTAACTTTTGACGGTCCAAAGTTTGCCGTAACTAGAAGGCATGGAAATCATCTCCATTTGTGTGATTCTTGAGTGAGGCATCTCTGAACCAAAGCTTGGATCAATCTCTATTGCAAAAGTGCTTAGTTTAATAACTCTTTAAATCTCGTGGGTAGAGCATGCAAATTATATTTTGTGTGCCAACTATGGCTAACATCTAAACAATATGACAGTGGATTGGTTTGAACGCCAACCATCATCAAGCAACCAGAAGACAGAGAATTCATCAAAGGAACTTATTACTAGTGGGCTACAGAGATTACTTCGCAACTACTTCAAGCCAAAGTTCTGTTCCATAGTGTTGTGATGGCAAAATTGAAATTAAAGCCAATGTACAAACACGTTTTGTTCACATGTGCGCGTAGTTGAAGAATATTAAATAGAGCGTTTCTTAAAGATGCTGAGTGGCATATTCCCGGCCATTGGATGTACAAGGCCATGAATAAAGTTGGCTTTCGGGACACAAAATTTCCATTTTCACCCATACTCCGATTTAGACCAGATTTTCTTTCATCGCTCGATGAGATTTTCAGCATTTCTAGAACAAGGAAATCCGGATATAGAAATCTCTAAAAATAGTTCTTATCTCAGGATTGTTACTAGATCGTGTTTTACGTTCAAACATCCTGTATTTTATCATTAATCAAATAGATACGTACTTCTTTGCTCTTTGCATGCAGCTTATTCAAGTTCGGATCTCAAAAAGTCAATCGGTCAACAACTTGGCCTTGTCGACTTTCTTCAAGGCTCACTTTTAAAAACTCCACGCAAAGAAGGCCCCCGCTATCGTAAAAATACCTACGAATTCTTAAAACTGTTCCTTTTGTCTTAGCAGCAAGTAAAATCGTTCTTTAAATTCTTGGCACTTGAACAAACTCTGAACAAGTGTTGTAGTTCCCGCCGAGTTCATGCAAAGAAAGTACCTAACAGACGTTAAGCATATATCTTTACAAATATTTCACATTCTTGTATCCTTCACTGGAGTAGCTAGCAGGTCTTTAGCACGCTTGAGGTTGATTAAGGTTTCTCAACAAACATAACAACTAAAGAAATGATATACTTTTAATGACCCTTTGTCCAATTTTGAAAAAGACTTTAACGACAACTACTCAATTTTGGGTTCCCGTAACGTTTCGGGCTGATCAAATTTCCAATCAGAGGAGTCGTTTGGTAGATTCAAGGCGTGAAACCCCCAAATGTGCTCCAGTTGTGCTTGTCCAAAATGGCCGAGCATTTCTAGTAACAGAATGGGAAAAGGACAAGTGGATCATTTTGAGAACAAGAATGTGTTCCAAGTGTCCTGGACATCTGAAGAATACTGAAGAGGATTCTAAGAGCCCTTGAGGAAGTGCGGATTGGAGTCATATTCGACAGAAAACACTTTCTCCTCCCTTTTCCGTGGTATTTCTCCTACGCACCACTGGTTGGATACAGTACGTCAAAAACTTTGCCAGCCGAAAGGAAAGTCCATTTCTCGCCGGGTTGGATCGATTGTTGTAACGACCAAACATTCCTTCTCGGAACGGTTAGATTATTTTTCAAATACCGGATATCTTTCGCGGGCGATTCCATAGGGCACCGAGAAATTATTGAGGTGTTTCGATTCATTTCTACGGTCTTTGTTCAATCTCGATACAGGTTGACACCTTGGCCAAATGGTTCGTGGATTTGATCCAAGGCCACGACGAGCCTTTCCAAGGGTTGAGGTTTCCGGCCGGGATCGGTGTCATTTTTTCAAACGCCCCATTCTGCCCAATCGAGATCCATTACCTGTCTTCCGATCCGACCCTGTCTGTGGAGACGAGAATGCCCAAGGTCAAATCGATCGCCGAGCATATCACCAAACGAACCGTGGGAAGAGAATCCAATTATCGTCTTCTGAATGGGCGAAAGATGAATCTGCCTTTGCATTTTGTTCGGCTGGTGAGGGTGAAACGATACCGTCATCAACTGACTCAGCAACAAGCCAACTTCAAGATGGAACAAAGAGTCTTTTTCAGCGTTCCAAAATGACGCAAACCAGGCTAAGGGAGTCATTTGCTCAAACCGAGCCTTGTTCACTTGACCACAGACATCTGACCACCGATGGAATTGATACCCAAGAGTGCCAAGAGCAGATGGGATTGGAGGATCTTTCATTTGGCCATGGACTACCTGTCACTTCTACGATGGAATTGTCCACGGCTGAAAGTCTTCTCCGTAACCACCTTTCCCTAGCCTCTGCCACAGACTTTATGGCACGGCAAAATCTCTTGGAGAATCGCGAGAAAATTAAATGGCAAGCCCGAATGCATCGGAATAGAAAGACCAAAGAAGCGAGGACTGAGTATTTCGCCAAACTTCTAGACGAATTGTTTCAAGCTTCAGAAGACCTGTTGGAACAAAAATTAGACGATCTCAATCAAGATCAGCAGGCCAAAGAACGAGCTAATTTCAGTGCCATGGTTCGATACCATCAACGACATATTTCCGCTTTAGAGTGTAAGGCCTTGAAGAAAACTTCCAGGCTGAGATTTGGATCCGTTTCCGCCCAGCCTTTTACTAACGACCAATTGGACCGAGAAGGTAATGATGACGAACTATTTGCTCCCAAGCGATCAGTACAAAATAGTTTGGCAGTACATAGACGCTCAACGCTAGTGGCTGACGCCCAAAGGCTTAAATGTGGAGAGGCTGATGGGGATCTAGGGGAGACCTTGATGTCATTGGAGAGCATTCAAGGACACATTGAACAAGATCTCGAGCGTAGATTTGCATCCATTTTGAGCATTGGAATCCATGCCAGAACTGATTCCACATCTGGCGAAACAAAGGCCAGGCCATCCGGCTCGCCGGTTTATTTGAAGAGAAGCGAGAGATACAATCATTTATTGGATTCAGCTTATAGTGAGATTCAATCAGCAAAATTGGACCGTCAACGGCAGGATAATCCGAATCTCCCCAACAGACATATCCTGAACCAAAGTGAGCGGATTTTCATCATGGAAATGCTCCGACACAAGCACCAGTCCATGGTTGCTAAAAGTAGCGCTCGGTTTAAGCATCAGATTGGAAACCAACAAAAGCGATCTCTCCCGTCTTCAAATAACCAACCACCCATTGAAGATTCTTCAAACAATCCGACTTCTCTTTCTACTCTGACTTTCAATCCAACCGATGGAACAGGTCAAAAAGATGAGGGGAAGCAAGTGGGAAGCAGCCACGACCGATCAATGTTTGGCTTTGATTCTCGAGCCAAGAGGATGAAGCTTGCGGATCGAAAGTACAAGCGGTCCAATAGCATTGGACCAGATGGCGGCAATGAGACTAAGAATGGAATCTCCCCCAAATCGTTATCCGCCCAACACGATGGTCGCCTCTCTAAATTTGTTCGTAATCATGTGAGAGAAAACATTGGGCTGGCCAGCTCTGATTCCGAGTCGAGTTCCATGGAACTCGTTTCGTTCGTTCCTAAAACATTCCAAGAAGACAGCTCCAATATGTCTAGAGTCCCCAAGAAGGCACTCAACTCGCAGTTAGAAGATTTGATCACAATTGTTCTTTCTAAAAGCATTTGTGAACTGGACCTTGAGCAATCTTAACAATTTTGACCAAAAAGAACAGCTCAACTATGAATAAAAAAAAACTAGGATGGTCCAACAAGAATGTATCTCTTGTGAGGTTCAAGAAGGTCAACCACCCTCACATAAGGGACCCCAATGACCGCGAGGAACCCTAAAGGCTCCCCCCACGGAGCTGTTTACTGATCCACTCAAGGGCGCTAATGGTTGTAAACATTGTAATAGTGGGTGTGTTCCATTGGACCAAGTCAAAGATCAAGCGACTTTGAATTAGGTCTAAAGGAGCAGAGACTTAGCGTTAATTGAGAGGAATGAATATACATGAAATAAACCATCAAAAAGGCGATTTTGCATTTTACAACATATCTTCTTCAAATTTTGCAGGGTTCCAATTTTTCTTTTTGTTGACAGGATTTGGAAGTGGAAAAGATTTTTTGCTTCATCCAGCAGAAAGGTGGACGGACATACCTCCATCATATTAAAAAAAATTGTTCTCCCGAAACCATCCTGGATTAATGACCTTGAGTATCATTTTAGAAGATAATGTTACAGAAAACTTACGACACATTTCCAGGGCGACATATTTTCCTTTTCATTTTAGACTTCCATTGTCCTTGAGTATCCTTGGGTTAAATTGTGAGGAACTTTTTACGCGTACCTACTTCCTTTCATTGCTTTCAAGGAGTTACCTCCTTCAGTTTAACTCTGTTCCATGTTCTTCATGTACTCGATTGTCACATCCAGCAAAAGCCGGAAAAAAATGGCAATATTTTGGACTAATAATACTCCAAGGCACATCTTCCAGCTCTCTTTTGATTATAGCTTTTGGAGTTGCATCAAAGAAATCGTCGAAAGCAAAAACCACAGGCAAGTTATTCTTCTCTGTTTATGCGAGAGACTACAGTGCTAGAATAAAATAAGTTCAGATTAGAGTTCGGATGTAAAGTGAGTAAAATTGATGTTTTGCTTGTATTTTGACTGATAATCATGGAATACGTATAACATGAATCACTGGTACTCGTATATGGAGGGGGATGCTAGGGTCTAAAGTTCACCTTTTGGTAAAGAGTGAACGGATTGCATCACAAAGGACAGTACATATCAAAGCACAGAATTAATGAACTAGCCCTCTTCTTGCCTTGAATTGCCAGAACTCATTTCTTTAATGTTGAAGCCCTTTGAGGGTTCAATTGAGCTTAAAGCTATAATACATAGTCAAAGCGACATGTAGTCCAGTCTCACCTGTTGTATTAGAGAAAAAAGTTATATCTGGACCTGAGCCTTCCCGTCCATATTCTAGAGGTTTGTGCTTAAAACGGCTCTTCAAAGACGCAATGCGTTATATGAACTAAGCCAGTTAGCTACTGAATGAAATTACTGGTTTGTTCCTAGTTTTCCCCGCAATAAAGAAAAGCTTTTTTTGATAACTTCAATTATTTTGTGGAATCAAATCCGGCATTCTAATACGGCGAGGGAAAGAAAGTTGCCTGATTGGAGATATAAAGCAAAACAGTTACATTCAGAAAAATCATAAAGCTGCCTTTTCAGTGGCATATATTTCAAAATTTGCTTAAAGATAACAATAAAGATTATGACATGCTCGCAAATGCGTAGGTACTCTGGACCCAAAGTCGCCTTTTCTGGCTGCCAAATGATCTCCCGTACAACTCCGTCCGGTCTCTGAATATAAATGACGTCGTCCACAAGTTTGAGTTATGCAATGTGGGTCTCTTAAGAAGTCATCTTAAGCCAAGGACACTTGTAAGGGTATAAAATTTCAGAAATGAACGGCTTGGAGCAAGTTGTTACATTGTTGAGGGGACAATTACAGATTGTAAACATAGAAGCAGCAATTCTTCCCAAGAAAAAGGTACACACACTCTTGCATTCTGAATGGGGCAAGTTCTCCCTAGAGACAAAGCCTATAAAGTCCTGGAACATCTAACGGTGGGAGTACTTACTTTGAACGTCCTACAAAGGTTTGCTGCCAAACCAAAAAAAAAAAAGTGAAGGATGAAATATCAAGAACAGCAAAAGAACAAAAATGGTGCAAGATACCAGAGGGCTCAAGCTAATGATAAATTCGTTTAACAAAAAAGATTGATCTTTGAAATACAAATTTGCATCAAGAGCGAGGGCTGATTAATAACCCACGAAACATGATTCAGAAGGACAAGGAGAAATAGAACAGTTTAGCTCGATAATTAACATTGTATTTTGGGACTATGTCTAGTACCGTTCAGTTGTATCCTTGTATCCACAAGTCTATCGTTCATGACCTATTATACGTAGTCTAACAACAAAAAAAAAGGTGATGACAATATTAGTGTCATTCGTTGTCATTTTTTTTATGATAATCAACTAGATCTATTCAGCACTCCCAAGACGTCTTTTGCCTCAAGATCGGCATTCAATTAGGGTTGTCCTTCGTTGTATTGGGTCATTTAACTCCATCTGAGGCAATGAAGATCTCCTTCTCGAGCTCTCTTTCCCACAAATGATCAAGACAAGCAAACCCAAAGGTTCTTGCTTTGAAATTGACCTTTGATGCGTATGTTGGTTGCGTTCTTGATCTAATATCAATTACCAACGTTGACCGAAAAAGCCTTGATTCAGTTTTGAGTCGACATTGTCTGAAAAGAGGCAGAGTCTGTCATCATGGCTTCTGAAAGTGAGTCCTATGTTGAAGTCATGAATAAGAGACCAATCCGATATTTAACCCCACCGGATTCGGTCAAGTCATCCATGGGTAATGTGGATTTCCAAGATTTCGATCTTGACACACCAGTGCAGGAACCATGATTGAAATAGTGGATTTAGACCTGGAACGGGAAATGTTGTCCCTTTCTTTGGGAAAGCGAGATCACTTGAAGAACCTGACGAGATCGAATTAGTTGAAGAGGCGCTGGATCTTGAAACCTGTTCCAAATGCCGAAAAGGTCTAATGAAGGTTAATTTTGCGCTGGGTCCTCATCCTGAGGCTATTTTAGAGGCTGAAGCTTTAAGGCATCCGCAGATCCTCCTTGAAGGGGAATGGACCGATCGTCCTTCAGCTTGGTTGAATTGTTCTAGTGTCATGGACGAGGTCAACCATTTGGTTTCCTTTTTCTTCTGCTCAGTGAACCAAGGTGTCAAATTATAGTTCAATGGAATTGCCAATACCTTTAATACTGATAGCCTGAAAGCAAAGCCCAAGCCTCGAAGGATTCATGTCAAGAGATGTGGACCAATCCAAAAACGGTGGATCAACGTGGTGAGATCATATCTATTGGCTTAACTGTACATAGACAAAGGTGATTACCGTCTCCAGTTTCCCAGTCACGAGTACGAGGTCACATTTCGTGGACTGACTCAGACAACCAGATTGACGAAACTCGTCTGCGAATTAGCTGACCAAGCATTTCAGAACGGTTCCAATATTGCCTATAAAGAATTACTTTCCCAACTAAAGAAGGTCGCTCCGATCGAAGGGCTTAGCTCCGTCTCCCACGGAGTGTTGTTGAATAATGCGACATTTATTTTAAATCAGATAGGAAGCTGTGAAAACGTCGGACCCGGTGAGAGTGAAGAAAAGCCTCAAGAGGAACGAACCTTCTTTAAACTTGCCGATTCTGCGTGCATACTCAAGTTGGTGGAATATTCAAGTCAAAGCAAGGGACGTGAGGACAAACTGAAAGAGGTGAATTCGCTAAACCGGAAAACCTGGGATCCAGGATGGAAAGGGGAAGATCCTACCAAGCCCACAGATCCCCATCAAGGTGCGTTCAGTAAAGCTACTACCCCTCTTTTAATTGAGCATACCATTGATTTTTTTTTTGTTCAAAAATCAGTCTGCCGTGAAGAAAGACGGATTAACTCAAATTGATCGTTGTGGCATGTGCCATAATTGCACGAGAACGGAGTGTGGAATTTGGGCCAAATGCGTTTCCATGACTAAATTTGCCGGCAGTGGATCGATCTAATCAGCCAGAATGTCTGCGTCGCCTTTGTTTGGGTGTGCAAAAAAGTTGCTATACATTTCTATAAGCGATAACCAAGTGGAACGCGTATCCTTTTCTCAAAACGTTCACAAAAGGAAAAAGGTGGAATTCGTCAACCATCCAATCAAAGTTGAGGGAGACAATAAGTTTTATGATTCGTATTATTCGAATTATGCGATATCACCGTGAATTTAGGCGACTTTATAAGCATTCAACCTGGCATAGAAGGGACCCCTTTGTTTGTGGGACGAGTGATCTATTTGTGCGACGCCGGGTCTGAATCAATTGGTCACGTTCAACTCCTTTGTCGAGGTCAAGACACTGACTGTCCTTGGCATGACCTCGGACCCCCGAGTACTATTCTTGATCAACTTTTGTGAAGATATTCAACTTTTTGAAGTGGTCTACAAGAAAGTGGATTGCTCACAGGATTGGCATCGATTGGATGGAACAAAAAAGGCAATGCAAAGGACAAATCTTTTTGGTTCAGATTCAAGTACACCTCACACGTGGCCAGGTTCGAATCCGTCAACTACGACAAAGATTTCGTTCATGTACATACTCGACGAACCTGATGTCATTGGACGTTGTACTAATTGCTCGAAAGTAGAACAATGTGTGGAACAACTGAAACCCTTTGTAAAGAAGCTGGATCCCGCAGAAGATGAAGAAGTTAAGTTATCACGAAGAGCTCTGGTATCGTGGGATTCACTTTCGCCTCGGAGATGCAAGTTTAGCTAAACCCGAAGCCTATAAAACGGCCGATTTGAATAATGGCTCTCGATTAACAGATGCTCCCCAATATTGTCAATACTGCGATCCTAATAAGTATCCAGAGTTCCATCGGTTTAAAGGTCACAGTGTGAAAGGCTCGCATGAGTTGACGTCTGATCTGGTCTGGATTTGTGTCATCGAATCCATTGAACCAAATGTGGTTGCTTTGGATGTGTCTTTTCTTGTGAATGGGAGGAAGATCCACCGCCCAGAAAACACCCATTCGGGGAACGGCGAGCTCACAACTACGAGCTCTACAACAATGAAATGGTGGCCATAAACCCTATGCTTATCGTGGAGAAATGTCATATCCGTCCCAGAGGTCTCCTGAGGATGAGCCTATCTCGGTGGTACAAGACTGGGGGTTATTGCCTCTACTTTGATAAACTCTACAAGAGTGCGGAAAAGCAGGTGGAAAATCTATCAGATCCAGTCTTGGCCATGTATGCTGATCTTGATAGGTAGTCCGATCAAGATGAAGCCATTCCTCAACTTGGCAGACCGTTGCAAACTTTGGATGTCCGGGCTGGTTGTGGTGGTCTGTCTGCAGGATTGAAACAGAGCGGAGTTAATAATCCTCGATGGGCTGTGGAAAATCACGAAGCGACTGCCCAAGCCTATCAGGCCAATAATCCGGAATGCGTGGTCATCAATGACGATAGCAATGAGGTACTACGAGAGGTCATGGATGGTCGCACAACCAATCAAAAGGAACAGATCTATCCTTTGAAAGGACAAATGGAACTTTTGGCGGTGGGGCCCGGCTCGGTATATCAAGGCTTCCCTTCCATGAATGATAGAACGTCAATTCAAGAACAGCCTCATCTCGGCCAACTTGAGCTATTGACGATTCCGTCTGCCAAAAAAACGTGATGAATATTGCTTTTTTTCAAGTGCAGCCTTTTACTCAAACTCTGCCTAAAAAAGGCCTTCCTTATGATGGGATATCAATGTACATTTAGCATCCTTCAAGCAGGCCACTTTGGCGTACCCCAAACTCGTCGGAGGTGCTTCTTGATGGCTGCAGCCCCAGGTGAGACACTTCCAATGAGACATATCCAGAGGCTCATCACATGTTTGCATCAACAATCTTGTAGGTAAAAGTTGACGAGAGGACCATACGGAACAATACTTGGTTCCTTCCACGACTCAGCAGCCTATCGTTCCATCACTATGAGAGATGAGATGAGGGACCTCCTACCCATCAAGAATAGGGACGACATCTTCGAAAGGTCTTACGAATCGGTCCCAATTAGCCACTTTCAAAGGCTCATGAGGCAATCAAGCGCATTGCTGCAGCAAGATCATATCTGCTGGATTTTGCTCATACTCCCTTGGAGACTGGCTCAGATTGGCGAGACTTGCCAAATACAAGTGTGATTCATTTAAAAGACGGAACCTTCGTTGAGAAGCTTCAGTACAACTGCGGCCGGGGGATTGCTCTCGTCCTAATGATCTAGCGGCTAAAGGTGTTTGTCCTTGTAACCCAGACAAACAAGCCAAGTGTGACCTTAGTACGCCACAAAGGGCGACATTAAGCCCATGGTGCTTACCCCATACAGCCAATCGCCATAACGACTGGTCGGGTCTGTTTGGACGAATTAGTTGGAAGGGATTCCTTTCGACCACGGTGAGTAATCCTGAGCCTCGATCCAAGCAAGGCCGCGTATTTCATCCTAACCAACATAGATTGGTGTCTGCTCGAGAGTGTGCCCGAAATCAAGGCTTTCCAAACGATTGCAAGTTCAAAGGAACCATTGTGGAAAAATACCACCAAATTGGAACTGCTGTTCCACCCCACCCCCCCATGCCCAAAGCCATCGGACAAGAGCTCATTCAAGCTATTGCTCAAACTCAGGCTAAAAAGTCTCTAGACATTTCAGAATTGATTTGATCACACTCTGCCTTTTCAATATACGGTTCCATTAGTGAAACTCCAAATTAGCAGAAACTTTCTTATCATAATGCATAACTCAGTATCCTCTTTGGTTTCTCTTAATTTCAAATAAGAGCCAAGGAATATTAGTACAAACTATTCGTCAAAGGAGTATCCCCAAGACTGGCAATATTGGCCAAAAGTTTATTCCAACTATTTGGTGATGCCATAACTTGGCATGACCGCCAGCCGAAATGACAGTTCCATTCTCAGAACTGACAATAATTTGAAGGCGGATTGAATTGTCCTTCAAGTCTGGCACTTTTTTTGACGAGGCTACAAAGCCGTCTTCCCACGCTCAGCAATCGCACTGTGGTTTTGACTGGCTAAAAGCAAAACTCCGATGAACACGTACATTGTGCCTATCCTGAAAATGACAAAGCTACATTAACCCTTTCGCTCTTGAAGCCGCAGGCATGAATGGTCCTGGTCTTCGGGGAATATTTTTTTTTAACTGCCAGCGATGCCTGGCCTTGTTTCTCGTAATTACCGACACCCGGGGTTCCATGGGAGCGACGACAAGGAATTCATTAGTGCCCCATCCTTGGCAGATAAGATAAAGAGTCTGGGCACCTTCTGTTCTCGAGGTAATGTAAGAAGCCCTACTGACAAGGAAAAATGAATATGGGTTGAAGGCCGTTGTTGTCACCCGTTCCCATCAATGTTCTTAAAGCCATACGGAAACCCTTCCATCGCCAGGTCACTTGCTCCATTAAGTACGCCAAAGAGCGATCATTATGATGTCAATCGACCGGAAGATCCATTTTCGCTTGAGAAGGTCCAAATCCACACATCCGCTAGTTCTGGCGTTCTGGTTTGACAACATAAGGCAAGCTGCTGCTTTCAGTTCTATGGGGTCAACCAGGGGTCAAATGAGTGCGGGACATGGCTGGGCTCAATCAGAGTCAATAGGTTAAGAAGATACAGGCTAGTAAATGGAAATGAGGTTTGTTAGAGGCCCTCGTCTTATGAATAATTCTACAATTACTCGGATGCTTCTGCGAGAACAACTCGGTTCGAGCTAATATAAGTTCCTCATCTTCATACGGGAAACATTTCTAAAGTCTCAAGTTGATCTGGTCTCTGTTTCAGAACTACTCATATCAATAAGGTAACTGTTGCTTTTAGCAAAGATGAGAAGTATCACAATCGTATAATGTCCCTGGACTTGTTTTCACTATTGAATGCTATTGGGATGAAAAAAAAATTGAGTGCTCTTGATCCCACCATCGCCTACATGAATAACCCAGCACTTAAAATTTCAGTCATTTAATTGGTCCATTCAAGTGTAGTAATTAGGCTGGCAAAAATTGAACAGTCAATACTCAGCAAAAGGAGACAAGGCCCATGTTCAATTGGAGCACAAATTTACAACCTCGTTAACTGCACTAGAAAAAGATTAAGTACTTTCGAAGATGATCGGATCTTGTAGCTTGCAACTTTTGGTAAGCTTTCTTTAACGCAAGAGCCTTAACGATAACAAGTTTTCCTTTCATTGGTCTCAGATAAGCAAGAACTTTTTTGTCCAATTGCCCATTTCTTTGAAGATCACTAGCTTTCATAATCGTTTAAAGTAAACATGAGGATTGATTGGTTCAAGCTACCCTATTTACTCATTGTACATATGTGTGTGTGGAAATTGCCCATGTTCATTCCACGATACATTCAGTGTTTCTCAATGAGTCAGTCAGTTCATTTACCGTTGATAAAAAGCAACAAGAAATATCCACAAAAAGGGCTTCCTTCAAGTTTGCCTCGTTATCTTGGCTCTCTAGAAAGAATGATTACAATAAAGGGATGCTAAAAATGGGCTTACTCTTTCAAAGGAGAAGGAAAATATCCTCTAGGCTTGATATATCCTTCTTCTACTGCTTGGTCTTGGGGAGTGTCTGAATTCTTTGGTCAAACACGTAATAAAAAAAACAGTCATCCCCCCAAAAAACCGCGGTCAAAGCTGCCTTTGGGCATTCCTGTAGCAATGGGTGTCTCAAAAAGAGAAAAGTATAATATTTGCCTGAATTTCTTTAAAAACTAATCAATGCTTTAGCACTCACTGAAGTTTTGATAACTTTAAAATAAGACGAAATTAAGATTGTGCTAGTGATAGCCAACCATTCCAATTTTGATTTCTCTACGTATTGTTTTAGCTCTTCGTAGCCGGGAGCTAATTAACAAGCTCAATTAAGATTTTAAATTTTTTTCAATTAAAAAAATGAAGTCTCGAAGATGTTCATTTTCCCTCTGAAATAATCACAATTCTTTAGCACTTCACCTCGAGCTCGGTCTGCCCTTCAGTTCATTATTTCTTTCTGAACTACTTCTAATTTTGGTTTAGGTTGCTTTCGGTCTATCGCTAATGTGTTGTAACTACACGGTCTTGGTCGAGCCTGTTTATGAGCTATTTTAGTCGAAAGAAAATCCCCTTATTGGAACCATGCTCTCAACTCAGACGAGGCAACTCAAAACCCGGCTTTTTTTCTCTTGCTCTCTTCGCCAAAGAAAGAGACCACCAGATCATCAAAGAAGTAAGAAAAGTTCGAGTACTCAGCTCAACATCCTCTCGTGTTTAAAGGTGTTGCAGGGTTTGAATTGCTGTTACTGTTGCGTTAGTCTTGTCAGTTTGGTCATTTGTAAGTGTGATAAGATTGCCGCACCTGAAGGTGCAGCTCGGTTCACAGTATTTATGAGCTCCGAACTTTTTTGTCTGGAAAGTTTGTCTCCTTACTTTCAGCCATAAATAAGACGTTCAAACCGTTCAAACCTCAAAAATCGTTAGACCTGCACGAGGATAAAAGCCTTCGGTAATGTCCTTGAGAGTCTAGCCATCGAAGTTGGAAAACTTCCACTAAGGGTGTCAAAAAACGATGGGTTTGTCCACAACCGCCATCCAATTTATTTGGCCTGTGACAAATCTGATCGGAATTCCAATTAACTGTACATTCGATTTTGTGCTCCAAGACACATTTAGCGCCTCTGGTCATCATTGTCAGTGCCAGGGACCAAGACACGAGGAGTGTGCTCAAAAGGCCAAGGACAATTCAAATTCCTCTTTTGGACCTTCCTTCCAAAGTTGACCTTCATGTACGTAATATAAGGCAAGGTGAAGATTGGCACGATGCTGTCGTTTGAATACAATTTCAGATGTTGTGCTTGAGAACTCAAGATTTGGAGCGAAAGATATCCAAAAAGAAAAGGCAAATCCTTTCCAAACATAAAAGAGGATAAATGGATCTATTTCTGTTCCACAACGCTGCTCAAACCTGGGCAACAAGAGTTTACCTAGTCAAATCCTTTGTAACTTCCAACTGCGTTTGTTAGAATGGTGCTTGGTAGCAAGCACTAAAACAGAATATTAACTTGGATCAAATTGCAATTCCATTTTACATGTACCATATACTCCCCCATATTAATTTACGGGTTGGGTTGCCTAGGAACACTTCATCGGCTTTCCAAGCTGCCATCCTTTTACCGTAGCATGGATAAGCCACGAGTTGAACAGTTCTCCTTGAAGCCATCTTAATTATTCGTTCAAGAACTTGATTGCCGCCAAGAGCACTTGATGTATTTTTTGCCATTTACTAATGTTTTCCTTTTTTTTATGTATGTGACATTCATTGTCTTCAGTGGTGTAATACTCTTCGGAGGGTAAACTTAAATTTTGGTGGATGCTATAACTTACTACTTCTCCCACGCATATTATCTCCACCCAAACCTTCGTTTCTTGATTTCTATTTCTTCTTGTGCCAATACTCTATCTTTTACATTGTGTTTTGAGTGGCTTTAAACAATAAACAACAACAATAAACAAAAACAAAACAATAGTAGGTACAAAGCATTCCAAAGCTGTGGACAAACTATTCAATGCACATTGGGGAGCTTCGTGAGAGTATTTGAAAAAAAACTCTCGAATCGCTTGTCTACCTTCACGCTATTTGAATCGGATTTTGATAACTTATGTTCCAAGCGCTTAAATTAAAGAGGTGATTAAGATTTTTTTATAATTTTCACCCTCGTATTACAAGACTATAGGAATAGCAATTTTGCAAGGAATGGTAATGGGTCAAGTCAGGGCCCAAGTCCAAAAAGGTTAGAGTCCTTCTTTTCATTTTCAGTTTTAATGTTGCTTTTAGCTTTAGACCCTAGCCAGACTCCAAACCTATTTCAGGATTCGGGTCCACACTGATCGTCCTTCACATGGACTTTTTCCGTCGCAGAATTACGTGTAAGTTTTCGACTTTTTACGGGCTAAAAACGTTTGTGGACGAATACAAGATTTCTTTTTATCAATAAAATCCAAAATTTTACATTTAAGGATAACCCGCATAGTACGCTCGGCTATAATAGCCTGCCCCAACTATCATGAAACTTAACGTAGTTCCTCATAACGACACTGCTTTAGAAATGAAGTCATTTATCAGTCTCTGGACTATTTGTCAAACTTTTTGCAAGGTTTGGAAGCTAATCGTATCGATACTCTCGAACCACATATTATCTCTCAGTATATAGTGTACTTTAGTGAACACACTCGCTTTTAACGGAGATTCATTCCTTTCTTTGGATTGACGAGAGTTGTCGGTAGGCTCATTTTTCAAGAGAAATCCCGAAAGGACTCCAAGAATTTCATATTTCTATTTCAATTTAAGGTGAAGGGGTCTGAGGGCCAAGCCTTCATCGCATTACCCATGAATAGTTCCAAAAGACAGTGTGAATTCCTTATCAGTACGTAGGTTCTGTCCGTTCTGTCCCTGTCGGTGTGTTCAGCGTCTAAATATTTTCCTCATTGGATTTGGGGATTACTCTAGATGGCTTATTTGTTGTGTCTGACTGAAGAAAAACAAGCTAATCTTCATCCAATTTCTCTCGTTTTGAAGTCAAAGCCTCGACGAGGAGTCTCAGCATTCAAACTAGTACATCCAAGTCTCGGTAACCATCCTGATGAAACGCTGGGTTCTTGCCTAATTATGTTCTTGACTTGAAGTACCAATTTAGTATTTAATGGATTTTGTTTCATCTTATCGATGGCATATCAGCTCAGTGAAGCTCAACTTCTTCTCTTGGCTTGAAATGGAAAAATATGTAGCAGTACTAATCATAGTACTACAACCATAGCGCATTGGTCAAGTCTCCGTTTTCCCATCCACTATAGTATAATAGTTGAGTCTAAGATGTATTAGAGTATTTAAATTACACCTCGATTCGCCTCTTTAATACCTTAAATAGGCGAACTAGGGGTCATTCCCAAGGGTCAGGTAAGAATCAATGCTGCTTGTGATAAAGGAGCAGGAATATCACATCAATTGGGACACCCATCATCAGAGAGCTGCCCTCTGACTTAGTAACAAACAAACAAATGAGTATAGCTTACGCACACAACTAATTTACATCTCAAACCTCATATCCGGACAAAGGCAAATCCATGTCAAAATTAATTTGTAGTTTTTAGACCAAACATTGCCATGAAATGCCGCCTTGGATATGGATGGAAACTTGATTTCCAAGAAGTGTCATTTTCTTGGTACCATTCGGGCTCCAATGCAGTACCAAGTCCGGGGCATCGAAATGCAAGAGCCTCAAAAGCATATCTGCTTCTTTGATTGGAAAAGCGCAACTCCATTTGTCCTTGTTCATTATTAATGCATTCCCTCATCAATGCAGCATTCGGGATCAAAAGCCTGGCTCGATTCCAATACTCGTGGAAATGACGAAATGACTTGCTTCGAGTGCCTCAAAGTTGTTCAGTAAAGATAAACAGATGACACATCCTGTGCCTCCAGGGACACTGATGAAATCTTTTAAATATTGAATATTGAATCAGGATTCATTTTTCAAAAACTAAATTTGTATCACAGATTAAAAAATATTTTTTGGAGTTTCAGCGAGGAAAAAAACACTTCAAATTGTATCCCAGATTGAAAAATTGTAGGTAGGAGTTTTAGTGAACAATAACTGTTTATAAAACAATTGTATAAAATCGAAGGGAATATTCATGACTGAATATATCTAAATATAATGGCCATTGATTAAGTTCTTGAAAAAGGAAGGATCATCTCTGTGTTTGGAGTGGAATGAACAAAACATCATAATAGCAATGAACACTTTTTACTTTGGTCATCGTGTCCAAGACAAACGTTATTCACATTCACTTCCAACCCGTCACTTTTCACTACATTTCTCTTAAGTACTTGATTCCAAAAGTTCGAGATTTTTATGTAGATGTACGAAGTGGATAATGGTAGTTCGTTTTAATGTGATCCCTTGGGAACACATCGCAAGGGTCCCTAATTGCATCCTTAACATTCAGCAAGGTCACCCGAGCCTTGAGGGTATGGTAAGGTATGTCTATTGATTAGTAGTTTGATTCAAGCTTTGGATCTGTTGAGTTACCGTCGTTACTTTGTAAAATATTATGTAAAGGCTAACCATAAAACTATGCAATGGTCCTTTGTTGCTAAAATTCAAACTTAGTGGGTGTACCGGATGCAACAAAGAGGTCAAAAAATGAACATTTTAAAATTTGATTGAACCGTTCACTTTCTCGTGTCTACGTACATGCTATGAATACATTCGAGCTCTCTTATACAAATTGACAAAAGTTGCAGCCTTTTTCACACTTCGTTATTCTAGAGGTTTCAGTAACAATCAAAGAAGTGGGAAGGAAAGAAAAAAATATGTAAAGGACCTTTTTAGGATATGTTAAGTAAGAATATTTCCACTACCTAATTTGATTGCGGTCTTCAGAATTTGAAAAATATCCCAATTGTTTTTTTGGACACAAAATTTCATGAAGGTTTCACCAATGACGAAGTTTTCGATTCTCCTTAAAGCATTGTGATTTGATGCAAGGAAAATCAAACATAATGTAACTTCAAAGAGATTCACCATTTACCTCACATCTCGGAATCTATGTGCAGCTTTTTGCTATCTTATCAGCCCTAAAATTACATAAATATTACATGTGTAGCAATGTTGGTGCAGAAAAAAAAGAAACCCTGTTGTCCCAGAAATATGGCCTATTCATTCATAACATTCTCCCCTTCAACTAAAACATTGAAGTCGTTTCATATGTTCCATGGAGCAACGGCTTTAGATTGAGGGAGCCCAAAACGAGTGGGAGTGCGACGTGGACCCTGGTACCACTTCTCAAGCTTCAAATTACTACAAATGTATCCTAATCTCATTCTCTGATGGAACAGATGATCTGGGGACTTAGGAGAACATTTTGTTTTTCTTGATACGAATATGAGTTGTTGTCAAGGTCGGACGAAGTAAAGATGAAGAAGCTGAGGGCGGCATGAGCGCCATTTTTATTGATGGGATATTGATGTACTGTACTTTCTCATGCTATGGAATGGACACGATATCCCAAATGGATGGTGCAAAGACCAATGCGTTCTTCTCGGCCTCACTTGATTCATTCTGGGTGTGAGAAGATTGAACATCTAGAGTACCAAATTAAAGGCCCAAGATTATTCGGTTCCCCGTTTCGGAACGTGGAACAAAGAAAAACAACAGTGCGCCATCTTGAGCCAGACCACGGGCCAGACGTGTGAGAAAACTCATCGACGAGAAACCTTGGCAAGGCCAGAGAGCACACTATGTCCCGTGGATGTAGGTTTTGAGATAACGACTTCACTCCAACAAACATGGGAAATATCTCTGTTCTTCCACACAAGTGCAACTGCTGAAACCGATTAACACCCCTTTTTGAAGCAAGTTTCTTTGGCAGGGGAAACTATCAGCAAGATGCTTGGAACAGTAAAAAAGGGCTGTCGTAATCTAAGCTCTTGTGTAGGATACTCCTCAGTTCCCGTATACATTACAATACATTGTAGATTCATCCTGTATTCCAACAGTACTCCAGGGCTATTTTCCATTAATTATCCAATATTTGTTCCACCTTTCTGACTTTGACCAAGTGTTGATGTAAGTTATAGTCGAAAAGACTTGTGGCATTCTCTCTCACACAAGCCTGAGACCATAAATCGGTGTCTTTGATGAGGACACCGGCCTCTTTCTTTTTTGCGGCCTCTCTTGGCCAACGGATCGCATTCATGCCACTTTGTACTTTTTGTGCTAAAATCACAGTTTTGGAACGAAAATGTCTCTCTGCCTACGGTTTTTTTATTGAAAAGGAACGGAATTCATCGTATGTAGTAGTTGAGCGGCTTCTATCTCGTACTTTGAAGGTATATAGATTTTGTTTATCTAGTATACATAAATATATATATAGATGTATCCCTTATTGCTTCTCCAAGCCGTTTATCGCGATGGAACATATCTTGAGCTCGTCAGGCTTCGCCATCGGTTTACGATCAGTTTTGACATTATGGGCTCACTTGAAAGTGTTTTTTTCTTCACGAATTTGGGAACTGTCAATCTCACTTGGATCAAATTTGTGATGACTGGTTGGTGGGCGGGGTGAGAGTTAAAGCAATCCCACCATCAAGTGCATTGACAGACCGACTGACACCTGGATAATCTTGACTTGTGTTTCGGCTGTGCTTGCGGCTGAGGCGTCGTTTGAGGCGTTTCTTCAGGTTTCCACGACGGCATGAGTCGATGGTTTGTTTCTTCAATGAAAAGTACAAGATCTCCGCCACGGACACGAGGCTAAAGCCCATACAAAGCCCAAGGATACCCCCTACGTTGGCCACAAAACTGGTGCGCGTCATTTTCTCGTCTCGAACGATTCGGGTGGCAAACGAGTCCTTGACGTAAACATTGAGCCACAACAAATTCCTCTTGGCATATTCAAAGAGGTCCAGACCAAGATGTTGGTCCGAGTTGATGGTGCGTCGAAGATCCTCGCAGGAGTCATTCAAGGAGAGAGCTTCAAGGTTCTCACAGAGAGTGGGAAACTCTCCCACGAGCACGTTTTTCTTGATTTTGAGCTCGTCCGGGTATTGGCCGTACTCACTGATGGCCAGGGGATCTAACCACCCGGTACAGATTTTGATCAACTTCCTAACCATAGGGCAGATCTCTTTTTGCTTGCTGAACAAGGCCTTGTTGGGATAGGATGCAAATGCGATTCGTGAGTCGTACACTTGGTCATTGCAAGGGGCTCGACAAGTCCGGGCCGTTCCCACCGAGCGATATTGGACCACATCATCGAAGATCTTGTAGGCACAATGCAGCTGCGTCCCTTTGCACGTGGGTAGTTTCCCAAGGGCTCCCAGAACGTAGAATGGCGGACTGCATCCGCACTCTTCCTTGGTGGCATGCAGGGCCTTATCATAGAGGCAATTTTTCATGCTCATACGATAGCCTTTCCTCAGCGGGAGGCCCACGAGATTAACTTCATCGTGCGTATAGCAATCCCGCTCATCAGGCTGGAATCGTTCGATGGCACCCGAGGTGGTTGTGATCTCCGTGATGCTAAGGCCGACGTCCACTTCGAATCCCGGTGCGAGGACAAAAGATTCCTTACGCATGAGTGGAATATCACGATAATGCTGAATGAGCACCAATACACCCTCAGACCCGGAGGAGTGCACCGAAAAGTATTCGTACGTCTCAACGTCAATCAAAACTTGGACTCCCTGCTTCCCCGGTTTGATGCCTTTCTTGTAGCCGTCGAAAATGAATTGCCAGGGATTCGATCGGTTGGTCCAGAAAGCGCCGTCATTGATGTCAAACTCGTGGTTGTTCTCCCATGGGAGCATTCCGGGAAAGATCTGACAGCAAACACTTTCATCCGTGGTTTGTCCATAGTGCATGGTGTGTTGACCGTCGGCAAAATTGACCTCGGAATTCTTCCAACTGTAGGTGAGGAACATATTGTGGCACTTGGGATGTCCTTCCATCTTAAAGCGAGCAGATCCATTGGTCATCCGCTCGATATCGTCAAACATGCGTAGCTCCTCTTCCGTGAACTGCGTTTCCGTCCCCGTGTTGATCATGCGGTCAAACACGTCAATCAAGGTATCATTGTTCTGAATATGATATTTCTCCAGCACTGAGCGCTGAATGAAGTTCATATTGCACACAGTAATGGCTGGAAAGTAGATGTTAGCGAAGGAAGTGGAGAGTGAGTCCATATTGGTGGAGACAGTGTGGGAGAAGAAATCGCCCACAGCCCGCCAGACCAAAAGACTGGCCGTAACCAGTGATGCCACCAGGAGGATGAGCCAGGCCGTTTTTTCGCAAGTCGTAGAGTTCTGTGACGACACGTACTTCCAGCCGTGAAGCGATGTTTCCTGCGAGTACGAGATAAACGACTTGGCCACGGTCTGTTTGAACGCACTTTCTTTCACAAACTCGACATCATAATCCTCGGAGTCCACACATGAAAGCCTCACACTTGGACTCCGATCAAGACCGACTTGGGGAGATCCACCACTCCCGTTGTTGTACAGTATCACATTGGAGAAACTATTATTGGTCTTTTTGGAAGTGGGTGATATCGAGCCTGACGGACTCCGAGCGATTCCGGACTTGGAAGTAGGAGCCTGGCCACTTTGGGGCAACCTTTCCCCTCCTTGATGCGAATGCGACCGTCTTCGTTTGGCCTTGGAGGAAATCCGCCCGTTTACCAATAAAGTGGCTTGATGATCCCTGGGAGAATGGTTCGACTGGTTCGACTGGTTTTGACCCGTGTCATAGTTACTGCTACAACAACACGTGGGCTCCTCATGGCGATTAGGTCCTCTGGGTGGAGGAGGCGGACTCGGAATGGGTGAGGCATCCAATGGACCTTCGGTGTACTGTTCGGAGCGAAAGCGGCTTCGGAATGGCGTCTCTGCCCGTAGAGTCACTTGATTGGGAGCCATCTTGAACTTATGGTTCTGATCCACTATGTACTCCATGCTTTCACGATGAAGTAAAGGTGGGACTTGGGACTCTGATTGGTCGGAACACTTGGCATGGTGTCTTGACGAAGTGTGGGACAAGGAATGATGGCTTGCTTCCATAATCGAAGCTTGTTCACCTGGTCTTCCTAAAAACACAGGCTAGGCTTTCACCAATCTTCCAGCTTTGATAAGTTCTCGTGAACTCTATTTGGCCGTCTTGGTTGCTCCTCTCTCGAGGGTACGCGCTCTGACCCTGAAACAACCAATGAGGAATTTCGGCAACGCTCTTTGGCCGCTCAAATTGCCGTTAGCATCATCGAGAGCGGGCGAACGAAAAAGGGTCTCTGCTTTTCCTTGCCCCTCTCCACCTCAATGAGAGGCTCAGCTTTGCTCTTTGTTGAATGTTGATCTACTCATATGTGTTTGTGTAAGATGTAAGAAACCGACAATTTTGTTCTGTCGAATATCACCTGGCAAGGAAAGCTCTTCAAAGATGAACAACGTTATGCTTAAAAGTATATCAGATAGAAGTTTCTCCAGACGTATTGGGGTTTCCATGTAATTCGAGATCTGGCCTCCAGTCAATCTTATCGGTAAGAAGTGTCGAATCCAAACCTAAGCAGAAGTTCACAAGGCCCTTCTTCACCGCATCAATTTGCAACCAACAGAAAAAAAGGTTGCCAGCTTGTATTTGGGAGCCCAATTCGAAATGTGAGAACTGAGAACCTTGGGCAGGGTTTTTAAGTAATCCCCGACTGGTTCTTTTCGCTCCAAAATAGTTGCGCAGATGAAGAACCAAGCCAGATCCTGAAACTTGAAAGGACGATCATGTTCCAAATTTACGCCACCTTTTGCTCAGGGCTTCACATGAAGACTTGATGGCTCTTGGTATGGTCTAAGATGATTTCATAACATCAATGGTTTCTTTTAATGTATTCTGGACACAAGAAGGCTTTTGGAAGACAGATTTGGTAAGCGAAATGAAATGCTCAGTGAACTATTTATTTCATAGCTTTTATTCTGCCTATGGTCAGTTTTCGGTTATTTTTGTCCCATATTGATATGTCGTCCCGGCTGTAGCTTAAAACATGAAAGCAATTGATCTTTTTCTCGAAGAAAATGCATTTTCCTAAGCATAGTCACGAACACACACTCTGCTTTAACCCACCCAAAAAAAGACTAGGGTACATTTTGAGATAAGTGGATAACATTCCAGAGATGGTTGGCTTTCTTAATGATTCTATTTGATTATCTCACGATAGAAACCCTCATTTTCAACCCCTGAAGCAATGCACTTAATCTCTTTAAAAGGTTTTAATATCATTCGTTTCGAAAGCTTTTTCGATGAGCTACTAAAGTTAAGTCAATTGTTTGATCGGCCTTTTACGTCATGTCAAACTCGACGTGAACAATTAACCGATCGAATTTTTGGCGTGGCTCAATATCTTACTCGTTCTTCAAGCCTGGAATCTTGTTCCCAAACCCTATTCTGAATACTACATGATATATCGTCTATTTCAGTTGAGCCATAAATTGGTATTGAATCTATTGATAGGTTTTGGAGGTGGGCTTTCTTCTCGAGGAGTTTATTAAGCGCTCATTATTTCAGGAGGCTTTCTAAGCTTCTTTCTTCAATAACTTGGCCGATTAGACTTTCCCTGAAAGTTTTGAGTAAATTGAGAAGGCTGAAACTGATTCTCATCAACAAAAGGAAGCCTCGATCGGATTTCTAACTTGTACCGTTGGACGCTAATGAACAACAGGATTTTTGGTTCTCTATTGGAAGATTCTGTAATTTGATGGTAAGCTTAAGGTGATCTTTCAGAGTATTGCTATATCCTTGTATTTACTGAAAACAACAACCTTATGTCGTCAACAGTCTAGTTAGATAAGGTACGAAAGCTACGTATGCAGTTGTACCCAATAGAAGGATCAACCACTCCCATGATGATTTCAAGACAGAAATGACGTTGCTCTCCACTTGATGTTTTTAGGGTGTTTTCAATTTCTTAAAATATAAAAAATATGTGGTGATTAATCCGCATTGTGATTGCTGGAAATGTCAAAAAGTGGACGATATCATTTGTAACATGAGAATGAAATACAAAGAAGACCCATGAAATACTTGAATACGATTGTGAAATCAAGAAGCTAAAATAACGATTGGAAAACGTTCAAAACCCAAAGAAAGGACGAGGGAAATGAGGCAATTCTTGGCAATTTTAGAGTGAAAAGTGGCCCAAAGTGAACCATTCATTTGTCGGCTGACTCAGTTCCCGACAATAATAGAGTTAAGCAAAGGTCTGTCATCCTCCAAATCCGAAAAATATGTCAAATTAAGTCCTTTGACCCTTGACCGGAGCGGATTACTTTCAGAAAAGTTCGTTTTCCAACATTGTTACACTGACTGACCTTGGCCAAACCCGATTTCGCATTTGAAATAGGCTCATGCATTATTGGCTTTTGAGGCATGCAATTTTTGGTGCACAGGGCATACGTGGAATGGGTAGAGCTCGGAAGGTGAGTGTTAGTAAAGAGCGGAGAGATGAGAGCTCGGCAGATTTGAACGATTATTGGGAGTGCTAAATTTTGGATTGGTATCTACGAGTATATACGAGGCATCCGATCCTTGGCCTGGCCTTGAAGATTGTAGACTTAAGAAGGTTGGGGATCAAGATTTGGATGGTCAAGGTGAAACTGGCGTAGTACAATACCTTAAGATTTCAATTGGAATAATGTCGATGTACTCCTGGAGGAGGAGGTGGGAAACGGACGACCCTTATGGGAAACCACGACGTTTTCTTGAAGTCCGTTCCCTAGCTGATAGTCATGAGGAGTCTTTCATAAGAGTCTCCAAAAAAGGGAATGTCTCGATTCGGGAGCCAAAGGAGCGCGAAGCTTTTTCAAACAACCCGAAGTACCCTAAGTATATATAATCAGGTGGATTTTTTTTGCACAATTTGTTTTTGTTTTAGGGTATGTTTGTAAAGCTGAAGGGTACTTATTGGATTGAAAAATAACGCTTTAGAAGATTTAAGTTCATGAAAGTACTTTGCTTGTAAAAAAGAAGTGTGATGTGGAGTTTGGTAGCAAGAAATTCAGCCATTTCTCATTCAAAGAAGCATTATAGCTCTACAAAAAGGTCAGGACTTCACTAGTATTACTTTAGGGCCAAATTGTCTGGACTCGTCCAAAGCTAGTGATTTAAAGTCTTCAATCTCAATATGGTGAAATATTCCGTTAATTGAAAAACCAATTGTTAAAAGATCGTGCTTTATTTCCATACGTACTTCAAAAACAATTATAGGAACATAAGATACAATTTGCTTTCATTTCTTAACTAAACTGTAACTGTATCTTCTGTACTTTATTTGAGCCTCTGGCACAAAAGATGGCAACATTTTTGGTAGAATATGGCACTGAAGAGTGGCCCTTTCATGTAATAAATCTGAGCCTATCGGTTGCCATTGACGACAAGTTAAATCCAATAAAGTTTTGTTTGATAAAGAGTTCGATTCTGTTTATTGCCATCCATTGCCAATGCCTTTATACTTACAAGTTAAGAGGACCAGCCTCAGTGTGACTTCATCGTCATAAATGTCTCGTGAATTGCCCCGTTCAAAACAAACCCGGTTTACAGAACATATAGTTCCTTTCTTTAACAATCAACAAACTCTGGATGTCTTTTCTTTTGGCAGTTCTTGGTTCGCAAGTCTTTCGAAACAATGGGAATTTTAAGAATTCTTCGAAAGCGATGCCAAAACTCTTCCATTCCTTTCCTGCTTCTTATAACAAGCGATTTCGAAACTAGACCATGAATGGACTCAGAGGAAATGTACATTTGGCAACGGGGTTTCTAGCTCACTTCAATAGGTTACCCAGTAAGCATTGCTGTTTCTGGGAAATGACGAAACCAGAGACAAATGCGAACGTACCAAACAATGAATGGAATGTATAGGATGTCTTGGTTGAGGGGGGACCAACTTGTTGTTCCTCTGAAGATGAGTCGAATTGGCCAAGGCAATAAAATGACATGAGCGGATTTATGGTTCCTGCTTTCGCTCCTTGGGGACATTAGACGAACCCTCCAGCTTTGGGTTTGCTACTTCCAACAAAACCAACCAGGATGATACACATGACACAAGTATTTGGAGGGCGAATAATATAGTATCAAACCTGTACTGGTGGTTTTGCAAAGAAGTTATTTGCCAACAAGTCCAAAGCCAAAGTTATGGAGAGGATCTTTAAGGATGATTTTTTTTTGATTTCCTTTACTCATTGCTTATCGTAGTAGAGTAGCTATTTGGGTGTCGTGACTGGAACCATTGTGATTGAACCAGTCAGTAACTGGCGAAATATATACAATATTTCCGATGTCGTAAACGTATTTTTAAGCAGAAAAGACACTTGGCTTTGTTTGGAACGAACCATGAAGAATCGATCGTTAAGTAGTTTACTCCAAAGGTGCACCACTTCTAAATTTTGAAGAAAAAAAATAATTTTTTTTCGTTTTGTCAACCACCTTCCATTGGACGGAAAATGTCGCAAATATGAGGTATCATAACAAGATGGTAGTAAATTTTGAGGAAATCGTCACTGTGAAGGTTCTCATTCAATTTCGATTTTCTTTCTCTATGAAAAAAAGTTTCCTTAAAAAATTGGTTAATTAAAATAGCCTCACAATCAAAAATGAATTCAATTTTTTAATGGTTTAGTAAACTGAACAAGTTTGAGAGAATAAAAACTGAAAAATGATTAAAAAGAACTTGGCATTAATGCATTCCATGTCCATGCAGCAGTGAGTTTTAAAAGGATCGTCGGAGATGAAAATGCACGACAAGATGGTCCCAGATTAACCAAAGAACATAGGGAAGAAACGAATTTCTTAGAGAGGGTTCTTGCACTCCAGACCTCGGGATATCCCGTTGGAAAGTGTTAGCAATTCGTTGAGCTCTTTCATTAACCAAAAAGCCGTCTCACTCAATGTTACGAAAATCGAGGAGCTTGCAAGCTGCCGCTTTGCGAAATAAACCATCCATTAAGCGATGAGATATTTCTGAGAAAGTGGGTTTGCAATTTTGACAGAATCTCAGTTCACCGAGAGCGGGATTGGATTGACGTAATGGAGAAATTGGACCAACGTCTCAACCGGGCGATCGTGCTCCGTATTCAAGATCCCAAGATTCATGACAAACGCCTTTCCAAACAATCACTTTCCATGTGGCTGGTTTTCAGCGTTCCCAAACTTGATCGGAGACTCGCTGCCACAAAATGACAAATGGGTTCCGCTATGTTTTCACAACGTGCTCATTTTACGAAAGTTTGCGAGTAGTAAGGGGTTTTCTCCCATTGACCTTACAATGAGAACTGTTACTAGCTCCGTTGAAGGCCATTCCAGAATGCACTTGGGAGAATCTAATATCAAGTATGACATGGAGTCGGATCCGAGTGGAATGATCTTTTGTGGCTGCACACTTTGTTGTACCAGATGATCCTGAGGGCTTCAAAATTGGATTGTAAGTATGCCTCAAGTTTCCGTATCTTTAGACATTGTAACCCAGTTCCATATCACTTTAAACAAATCTGACATATGCAGCCAAGATTTGCTGCATCTATTTCAAGATATTTAAGGACATTAGAACCCAAGATCTTTAATTCATAAGTACCAGAACCGGTGACAGTTGAGAACCAGGGTGTTATACATTGACTGGGACTGAAATAAATCAACTAGAAATTCACATTTCGACGCTTCCGTTGTATCGTCAAACTCCGCAATTGAACAACTCAACACGCCCAATAAGCAGCAACATTCATGACCCGGTTGATTCATCATACACGCGATTGCAAAACTGTTTTTAGACTACAAGGTTTTTGAGCATATTTACTGGTTTCATGTTTGTGAAATACCTATTCCTATGTGGTTTTGTAATAGTAAATAATGAGAAATGGGAAAAACACAGTTCATCACGTACAACGCAGGAAAGGTTTATAGTTGTAGCTCCAGACCAAATAAATGGGCGGGGTTGCAATGATCAAACTGTCAATGGTTTCCAGTCAAAACGGACTTTGGGGTTGAGGTCAGATGAGCCCTGATGATTCTGCAGTTTGGGATCTGGGATAACTCAGACTTTTGGAGTTATTCTAGTGGATGAGTACAGTTCGCATCGTCTAAACCATTTATATTATGCAAAACTAGTATTTGATCTGATCAAAGGATCTGCCTAAATGAATAACGAGCCAAAAGTGACATTTGGGCCTGTCAACTCCAGAATCTTCAGCCACATCTCGGTCAGCTACATAAGCTTTTAATAATATAAATTTGGAAAGAAGCGCTAATCAATTAACTTGGAAAAAACAGATTTCCTTTACTTGCAAAAAATTGAATTTCCAATACACTTATTACATGAACATGTTACGAAAAGAGACTAAGACTGCTCTATGCAGGCGGATTTGAGAGAAAACTCGTTCATAGTCCATACTCCTAGAAATCCGTTGTTGAATAAACTAAAGCTTTTTTGGTTGCTGCTTGACCCATTTTTAATGTTAAGCTCATAACACACGTGACAAACCAGAGCTATTTCTAATGGGAATTAGATATGTCTACTTTGTTTTGATCCCTCTACATCTTAGCCAATTCATATTCAAATTCTTCATGCACACAAATCAATCAGTTAACCATTAATTTCTTCTTTACTAAGCGAGTGAAAGAATAAATGTATGTACAAAGGCTTTCCCCCGAATTTTTAAAAGTTCAGTCTCAAATGTAGTGAATTATTCATGGGTTAAATTAGAGCCACAATAATAGATACTACTATAGTGGCTCTAGGTTAAATAGAAATTGGCGCACCAAAAGGAACAAATTGGCACACGCTTACCAACACACGAAAAATAAAAAACCCAGAGTTGTTACTTGACCATGACATTTTAAGGCACTTCCTTCGTTGAAATAAGACAATAAATGAACACTACTTTCGGCTTATTTAATGTTAAAAGCTCTACAGCTTAGCAACTCTCCCGACTTGTCTCCATCCGAAAACCTATGAATATACCTCCACAAGGAGTTACTTACTATGAAGCTCGAAATCAATCTCAATGCTTTGAATAAAAACGTTAAAAACGGTGGAGACAGATTTCGGCTGAAACTCGAAAGAAAGTGCAATCAATCGCAACAGAAATTGTATTGAGTTTGGCGTGGCTACCTAAGTAGTCATTAGCCTAACTCATGTGACCTATCTTGACAGTTTTAGAGCAAATACGAGAGCAGGAACTCAATTTCGGGACATACTGTAGTTGCTAAATCCAAAGAAAAAAATGAGCTGCTCTATCAAGTCAGCTTGTTCGCCAAATGGAACGTCATTCCGACAAAGACAAATGAGATAGATATCATTCGTCAGATTTGCCAGTGTCGAAACCGCAGGGAAATCAAATGGAGCTTGATCCTTTTCCCTGGGAGTCATATTTTCGGCTTGGATTATGGGAAATCGATTCAAACAGAATTCGCGAAAATTTCAGTCCCGTGTCTTTTGGGAATGGACAAGAAGGATTGTTGATTGATACTAATCCATTTGAAATGATCTTGTAGCTATTCCCATCATAACTCTACACCTCAACACAATTATACCCAAACAATTGGACTTCTTTGAGATGCGCGTTCAATTTTTATTCGAAATTCAATCATACAGATCCATATCCCTATATACGGCCTTGCCATGGTTGATGAGCCTGACTTT
>NC_081440.1:12264610-12306056 GCF_007210705.1 Tigriopus californicus | reverse complement strand
AACAATTGGACTTCTTTGAGATGCGCGTTCAATTTTTATTCGAAATTCAATCATACAGATCCATATCCCTATATACGGCCTTGCCATGGTTGATGAGCCTGACTTTTGGACCCGCTCTCGTCATCAGGTACTCTTGATCCGGTTTCACGGATCGCGTAGGGTAGGGGGCGTATTTGTAGTAGAAGTAATCATCTGGTGCGTGCATGACAAATGTGAAGCATTCCAATTTCCGCGGAAGTTCCTCTTCCGGCCCAATCACGTATGTTCCGGCATCGAAACCATCTTCAGGTAGAGGACTGTGAACGGTGGGTAAGAGCCACGATATCACGCCACTTTTCTCGCAATACTGATCGGTGAGAAATCCTCTCAATTGAGCATAGTAGATGCCGCCTTCGATGTCAGTCACGGACACGATGTCACCAGTCGTGAAACATTGACCCTGGAGAGTGGTACATAGTTCAATATTATGATCAACAACAATAACAACTCGATGGTATCAATTGCTTGCACAAATAATTCTTTAACGAAAAAAAAATATAGCTATGTATCGTACTGACTTTACTTAAAGAACATCTGTGATAACACGAGTGAATATATTGGGAGGTATTTTTGCTTGGTCGATAGTTTGGAGCCAAGGGAAGCCACAACATGTAAAATGGTTTCTACTAAAATCGACCTCGAACATTCTTTTGACTTCAGACGACTTGGTTTGAATATTTAACCCGGATAAAATACTCACCTTGTAGAATACTCGATCGGATGTCAATGCTCGGGCAACAGATGTGGGAGCGCGTATGGACTATAAACGGAAGAAATAAAATATCAGGAACTGGCAGTCTTTAATGAAGGAGTTGAGAAGGAAATTTGAGGTTTCTTTTTTTTTTTTGCTGGAGCCAACTTCAAGTTTGTGCCCAACAATGCTAGAGCCATTACGAAAAACTTTGAAGCCAACCCAAGCCGACCTAATCAATCCGCAGATCAAAGCCCGGAATCGTTGTTACGTGTTCCCATTCGAGGAAAGGACGTTTGGGTCCAATCTGGCCATTGAATTCGATCAAAGCCACAACAAGACGCACGTGATCAAAGAGGGGGTTCATGGGAGCTCCAAGGATACAAAAAGACATAGCTTACACTCTTCTTGAAAATAAATCTCCGGCTTTTGCCCTTGCCACTCAAGCTGGCGGATTTGTTCTTATGGGCGGCCCGAAGTTTGGCTTTCTTGGTCAGATTGGCGGCGGGATCTCGTTTGCGTCGATTGGAGGAGCGAGTCGTTAGAGTACTGCCACTGGCCACGGATTCGGAATCATCGCGAATCTCCGACCCAATGCTGTCGACTTCGGAATGGTCATCATCTAAGAGTGATGATGATTTGACCCGCTCCAATCCCTCTCCACTGGGAACCGTATCTTCCATGGGCGTCTCTCGATGGGATTCCACCGACATGGCCGGTTTCAAAGGAGCGGGTCGGGACTGTTCTTCCAACTTCTTGCTCCTCCTGGTGCTGATTGAGCTCCTTGTCTTGGCTGGTGTGGACTTTCCCGCGATTTCAATCTCTTCGCCAATCACGTCTTCATCCGCTTTGGCTGGTTGGTACTCGGGTTCGGCCTTGACCTTCTGGGCCAGATCCTCCGACCCATCCTCAACTTTCACCTCCTCCCCAGCATGAGGCTGGTCAATCTCTTGGTCCGGGCTGGTTGACGGGTCCACAGGGTGGGAAGCAACGGATTTGAGCGTGGATTTGACGTCAATCGCCTCCGGTACGACTCCCTTTTCCAGTTTTTGCCCGATTTCCTTCTCCAAATCCTCGGTTTCCATGAAAACTCCGGGATGACGCACGGCTACCGCCACTTTATCCACTTTGCCCGGAGATTCGGGATCTTTGGACCTCGCCCCCGACTCTTGGGGTGGATTGGATTTTCTGGCCATGGTCGGGATGAGGATATGGGGACGTGTTCCCCCGAACTATGGTTCCAAAACCTGGTGTTGTTGCTATGGATTATTTGATGTGACTTGGCGTTGGTCGCTTTCGTGGCTTGCCACAATTTGTAGGAGAGCCTCCAGAGAAAAACAATCACTTAGTTCTATCATGAAAATTCACGATGATTTTGTTTGAGTGTGGTCATGAATTTCAAGTTTTAGGAACCATGCTTCAATTGTGTACATGTGAAGATAGGTTAAGGCCATGAAATTGACGGAAAACGGAAGAAATAAATGGTTGGTTGGACTCCCTGAATGTGTTGGGGAAACAGAGGTTCCGCGATATTAGAGTCTGACATTATTAAGCGATGCCAAAGCAGGAGAAATTGACAGAAAATGGGTTTCATTTGGCGCAATTGGCGAACTTGTATGAATTATGTGATGAGTAAGTCATGTTCACTTGTATGATTGGTTGATAAGAATAAAAAAAGTTTCCATGCAGCGAAATCTGGAATGTGGCATGGATCGCTTCCCTCCTGACTTAGACTAAACAAAATAATTAGTAGTATTTTTTTAAAACTACTTCAAGAAAAATGTTCGGCATCGATGAAAAGCATTCCGATTGCCTGTAAATAATAAACCTTCATTGCGAGAAGCATGTCTCATTGGATCTATATACAGTATGTAAGGTACATGAATGATACAGTAAAACCAGTAGTAGTTTCACACATGGCGATTTTAGGCCTATTCCGGGTTCAAGGGATGCCAATCGAGACCAATATTCATTGGAGAAGCACAGGGTTGGGGTTAGACCCGGGATCGAACCCATGAACCCGAGTTCAACTGGGTCAGGCATTAGTAGGCATTCTGACCTAGAACTGCTTCCTGTTTCACAATGTGTTACCAAAACCCCAGAGCCAACCTGATCCACGAATGGCTTTCAAGTTCCTCTTCTCTTCTTCATCCTGGGGTGTCCGCCCCAAACCGTGGATATCGTCCGGATTGCGCGGAATCCACGCTCCAGCCATGGCTCTTAAGTACCTCAATCAAGAGCAAGCCACCAATATCGACGTGGAGCTCTTCAACGACTATCGGTTCTCCGTGG
This sequence comes from Tigriopus californicus, assembly GCF_007210705.1. Classification (NCBI taxonomy): domain Eukaryota; kingdom Metazoa; phylum Arthropoda; class Copepoda; order Harpacticoida; family Harpacticidae; genus Tigriopus; species Tigriopus californicus. Next base: position 12,303,034 of record NC_081440.1, on the reverse strand, counting down.
ACCAGTTGATGGAATTGGCAGGCTTATCTTGCGCTCATGCCATCGCCCAATCCTTCCCGGAGATCCACGGCCAATCCATCCTGGTTTGTTGCGGTCCAGGTAACAATGGGGGCGATGGATTGGTTTGCGCCCGACATCTATCCTTGCTAGGCTTTGCTCCTGTTATATTTTATCCGAAACGAACGGATAAGCCTTTGTATCAGAACTTGGTGGTTCAATGTGAAAAGATGGGTTTACCATTTTTGGAACAGACCCCATCCCAAGTTGATATGGATGGCGATTTTAAGTTGGTGGTAGATGCTCTTTTTGGGTTCAGTTTCCAACCACCCGTGAGATCCAATTTTGTGGATCTAATCGCTCGAATGTCTTCAACTCCCGTGCCGATTGCGAGTGTGGACATTCCATCGGGTTGGGACGTGGAACATGGAGATGTCAATGACTTGGGACTCCAACCTGAGCTCTTGATTTCGCTCACGGCTCCCAAATTGTGCGCTTTAAAGTTCCAAGGTAAGCATCACTTCTTGGGGGGTCGATTTGTACCTCAAGCATTACAAGAGAAGTACCAACTAAACCTGCCCGACTATCCAGGAACTGACTCGTGCGTCCGATTGTAGTGTGATAATGAAACATTGGAAGAGATTTATTTTAAACCTGCCAATAAATCACATGGTTGAACGTTCTGGTACATGTCCGCCATAAATGTTTTAAAGTCAGGGAACAACGGTTTCCAGTCGAGTTCAGATTGAAGGCGTGCCGTGACATACTTCTTCCCGTCGATCAAATCCTCCTGGCCTTCAAATCGGGGCAGGCTCTTGTCCGAATAATCAGGGTTTAAGCGTGCGGCCTGGCAGATTCCGGATCTCGAGATGGGCTGCCCATCACTGGCTAGGAACAATCGGCTACGGATCTGTCTCTCCAGGATTCTTATGACGCACAATGCGGCATCTTGGTAATGAATCAGATTGATCAGACCATTGGGAGCGGAAGGATAGGCATCTTTGACCGTGAGCCAGTAATTATGAGCCCCTCGGTTCTGCTCATAAAGGCCGCCCAAGCGTATGACGCAGCCTTCGTTATCCAACGTATGCTTCTCAGCCTCGAGAATCTTGTCGTTGTAGGGGGAATGCTTGATCTCGGATGCTTCATTGACCACTCCACCTCCATTCTCAGCCAACACGCCACCGGAAGAGGTGAAAACAAAGCCCCCTTGGGCGGATCCAGTCCAATGATCTTGGAGCGCTTGGTGAACATCGTCCGGATAATTATCGTTTCCTAAGAATATCAACCATTTCGTACAATCTTAAAAACTCATTCTGCTCTATATTCATACCAGTCGGTGGGGCACAGAAGATGACACAATCCGATTTTTCGGCTTCTCCGGGGTCTTTCGAGGAGACGGGAATGTAGCCCAGACTTGACCACAGGGTCGCCCGCTTCTCGTTGAACGACCTCGTTTTTAAAACGATCCTGGCTTCGGGGTAGGACTCGCGCCAAAGTTGGGCAACACGACATCCCAGGTGACCCGCACCCACAATCACCAGATTCTTCGATTTTGAGCTCATGGTTCGATTTTGAGGTGCTCATGAGGCCCAGCCTGCAGGCCTAAAACCTGTCAAACGGCCTGATAATCAAAGGTTTCGTGATCCACAATCTTCAGTTCCGTTAGATGTATATGCGCTAGGTGACGAAAAATGATCATTTTTGGGGGGTGGAGCGAAATATTTTCGAGGCCAAAGTAGCCTCTAAATGCCATCCATGTATGACAATTCGCGCAATAGTAGTGTCCAAAAATGAATGAACTCGTGATACGGAATGAATATATACTCCCACTGTCGCTCCAATCTTGTTCCATGTGTAAGAATGGCCAGCGTTTCATTGAGCCTCTGTTCTGTTGATATTTGGCGGGATTTGTCGCTACGTAAACCACCGCAGGATTTGGCATAAAGGTATCATCAACTCCACATCCAATACAATACGTACGTACGTATCATCGGCCTTTTGAGCTCATATTTTGTTCATATTTCAGATGGGAGCCATGGAGACGGAGAGTGATATTGAGGATGATACGCCTGCCACGCCCATCTTGACCGAGCCGGCGAAGCCCAATCGGACCCTTCTGCATTATTTTCAAACCCGGAATCCTCCACCATTGGCGGCCCATTCATCGAATCGCGATGGAAAAACCCCGCGAGCCTTGAAATGTGATGAAGGACAAGCCCAATCCCCGGAGAAAAGGAAGAAAAAAAGAGGTCGACCCAAGAAGATAATAGCAACCGTGGAACAGAGTGAGGGTACACAGCCAGAGGAGAAGGAGGAGGATGTGGTAGACGTGATAGAGGTTTTACCCAAGGCTAGGAATCCGATTAGTGGTTTTTTTAAGAAGGTGACTCGTGATGAGTATTGTCAGGACTTGGAAAGAGCTGCGTCCAAAATCGTGATCCAAGCCGAGATCCATTCCCCTATACCAAATTGTAGCCCCAAGATTGAAGTGAAAGCCAAGGGCAGAAGAGGGCAGAGCTCCAGACTCAGTTTGGATGCGGACCAAGTGAATCGAATTGAAGTGTTGGAAGAACAGGTGGAGGGAGTGGAAAAGGAGGAACCTACATCACGCAAGATTTCCTCCGCCTTGTTTAAGAAACGGAGAACCATGAGACAAGAGAGTGAGAGCGCTCAATTACCCTTGGAGGATGTGTCCGTGGATATGGACTTCTTTGCCGGAGGTCAGCTTAGTCCGGTTTCAGCCGACCTCAATGGACACACCATCGAAATGCCAGAGAGGAATGGGCCAAGTCCCAAGATGGATGGGATCCAAATCTCGCCAGTTGAGAGCACCTCAAAGCCAGATGGCGGTGAAGCCTCATCCATCATTCAACATTTAGACGACGATGACCTCGGTTCCAAAGAGTGTTTTGATTCCAAGATTTTGGGTCTGAAAGGGAAAAAAGTCAATATTTCTCCCGCGAGTCCGCAATTATTTAAGAAACGACCCAAACGCAGACGTCGTGGAACCGGCGGGGCAGCAACGGGGGCCACGCGGTCGGGGGGAAATTCTCACAAACATCCCGTGAATTATGATAGCGATTCCCTGGATGTCGATATCCTCTCCAAGTTGAACCCCAAAGAGTTTCATGTTGGTCAGACCTCTTCCATGGAAATCGATTTTGACAACAGCTCCTCAAATGCGTTTTCGGTGCTCATGAAACAGCCCTTGTCGACTGAGGCAGTGGGACCAAACACCATAGAAGACGTCGAGACTTTGGATAATGGGCAAACTTTGGGAGATAGAATTGATGATGGGACAAGTTCTCGAGGCTCTGGAGGAATGAGCACATGTCAATTGGAAGACAGGCCTCCAAACTCGAAACACAAGTCCCCGTCAAGTGACAAAGAGAATAAAACCAATCGACTCAACTCCGCCGTCATGTCGACTCTGGCACCGCCCCCATCAAGAACAGCAACGACAAAACCTCCATCGCCCAGCAGCACACCCTCTTCCTCAGTCTTTGAGAATGCATTCACTAGACTCATGACCACTAAGGTCTCTATTAGCTCCATTTCCATCTCTTCCATCGCAGGAACGAACTCCTCTCCATCTACTTCATCGTCGTGGTGCAAGAAGGCTATGAAAACAATTGGACTCGAACGAGAGAAAAAAGGAGAGGACCAGATTAAAGTAGGCAACGATATTGGAACATCCGAAGTGGTCAGGAAGAAGCGAGGGTTAAAGCGAAAGAAGAAACCCACGATTAAGAAGAGCGATGTACTAGACATAGAAGTGGAAGACGTAGGGAGAGAAATTGTAGAAATTAATGAAGAACCCCATTTCCCGCCCGGAGAGGATGCATTTAGTGCCCATAAAACAGAGAGGAGAGACACATTAAAAGATCTAGAGGACGAAAGTCACCTCAGTGAGCCCAGCCAAAGACGATCCAGTCGCATTTCGCGGAATAGAGACACTATCGAGAAAAGGCGTCAAGAGCAAGAAGAAATGGAACGCCTAATTGATGATGAGATTAGCTCTCCGCGCAAGAGTAGATCCAGAAAAATTGACCACAAGAGAACCATCACTGCTGAGGGTAACGATTTTTCCAATGACGGCTGCCTGAGTAATGGCGAGGGCGATGATGAGGTCCGCATCGAGAAGGTCGTTTTATCCCCAGTCAAGAAGCAGAAAAAAACAGGCCCCAACTTGGCGCCTATCTTCATCAAAGGCCAAAAGGCCAATGCCATCCGTGTGATTGAAGATCCTGAGAAAGCTGCGGCCCGAAGGGCGTTTCTCATGAGCTCTGCTCCTGATGTGATCCGCACCCAGCAGCAACAAAAGAACGTGGATGAATTGCTCAACTCCGATTTGGGTTCGTCTCTTCCGTTTCCGATTGTAAGTCACGTTCGTCAATGTGATGGCGAGGATACGTTTTGGAATTTAGAAATGCCAAAGGCGTCACCAGATTTGCTGATGGGTGCCACTTCCCTCAAGGATCCCTCAGAATTGAGCCTAAGGACCTCCAATAACACTGGGGATGATGGTTTGTTGGATATGGGACAATTTACTTCTCTCGTCTCCAAAATTGGAACGAGGAGAAACCAAGAAAACGAGAAGCAGACAAATGATCATCCCGAAGCGGGTGGGCAACGAAGGATGAACTCGTGGCAGATCTATCACTTTGTCAAATCCTTAAAAATGGCCAATGATGCGTTTCCCATGCGGAAAATCTTCCGCCGTTATGTTGAACGGAAGATAGAGGCCGATACCTTGGAAGCCGAGGTGAGACGGAAAAACATGTCCCTAAACGATATCGTTGAAGAGCGCTCCAAAGGTCGGGGAAGACTACGAAAGGCGCGAAACAGTGATCGCCACCGAGGAGGCGAGGATAAGGGCTTGAAGGAAGTCAAATTCGATGCCTCTCTCCCGAGTTCCATGCAGTGGACCATGAAATACACCCCACAAATGACAGATGACATGATTGGCAACTTGGGTGTTGTGAGGAAACTACAGACGTGGCTTGAGGGATGGAGGACCAACCGACCGCGACATTCGGTCGGAAAAAGGTCAGAGAAGAGAAAGAAACTGGACTCGTCCTTTGTGGTGGATGACTCGAGTGAAGGGGATGGGGATTCTATTAGTAGTGATGATTTGACCGGCAGCGGAAGCGACGTCGAAACTGGAACCAATCTGTGCAACACGGCCTTGCTCACCGGACCTACAGGAGTGGGAAAGACCAGCTGTGTATACGCTTTAGCTCGACAGTTGGGTTTTAAAGTGCTTGAGGTCAATGCTTCCTCGATCCGAGGAGGAAGACAGGTGGTGGCCCAACTTCAAGAGGCCACTCAAAGTCACCATTTAACGAAACAACAGCAGCAGCAAAAACAAAAAGAACAAGCCAAAACCCTACAGTCCGGCTCCAGAAGGGGCAAGAGCACCAAGAATCAACCTCAACAGGATTCTTGTCAAGGCGCGTCAGACTCTTCAACTCATTTAAAACGAACGGCTCTCATCTTGTTTGAAGATATCGATGTAGTTTTTGACGATTCGGACGACGGTTTTTATGGGGCCGTGAACAACCTAATCGCCACAACGAAGCGTCCAATCCTATTGACAACATCTAATCCTCATTTTGTGCCCAAGAAGCTGTTCAAGTCAGCCTCTGTGTTGGATTCGCTCCAGACATTTGAGTTCAAACCCGTTGCTCCTCAGCTTGTCGCGAATTACTTGCAACTAATGGCCTTGGCCGAAGGCGTGGCAATTGATCCCGAGAGCATAGCCTCGCTCGTAGCCCTCAACGGGGGTTTGATATCCAAATCAATACTGGACCTCCAGTATTGGGCCACCTCCAAAGATGGCGGTCCTCTGATCTCGTGCACAGGAGACATCCCGCCCCTGATCTGTGGGGATAAACTCAAAGAAGAAGGCTTGAGCACTTCAGAGGACAGTCTTGCAAAGCTGATGTCAATAAATAAGCACCTGGTCTCCAATGCTAAAACGAAGACGTCGTCGGGACAAAAAATCTCCCATTCTTCTTCGTCTCCCTCTCCATTGGTGCCCGTAAACGATCTTTTTGCCACAGTGAGGCCTTTCAGTGGTTGTGATTTAGCCTTAATGGGACTAAGAGATGAACAGGAAGTGTCCTACGCTCAAACTGAGAATCGAGTGCAAGAGTTCCGAAACAATGTTGAGCATCTGTGGCTTTGGGGTTACGGCGATATTTACGAGCAAAACTGTCACCTATTTCTCGGGCTCCCCTCCGAACCAGCACCACCACCTTCATCATCCGGGCAAAAAAGGCCGTATCCATTAACAAGTGATAACTCGGCCCTTGAACAAGATGCCTCATGCTCAGTGGCAGGAAGTAAAAAGAAGCGCTATCGAAGGATACAAGACTTTGCCGATTTGGACAACTCTATTTTCGCTTGCGATTCTGATGAAGATGAGCCCGTGAATGAGGCACGCTTCTTGACGGCAACGAACAAATCGAGCTCTAAGGACGCAAATATTGCTGACAAAGAACCTCATGAGGACCGTCCCAGACACGACGGAGATGAGGGGGAAAGTAGTTGTGTCGGTGGAGAAAACCGACGTCCCAATGGGACTAATGAAACAGAAGAAAGAGAACAAGACTGCTCACTAAGCAAAGCAGAAAAAGTCAAAGCTCCCAAGACAAAGCTGGAAAAGATGGCCTTTCAAAACGCTCACCAAGCCATGATGGCGCTGTCAAATTGTGCCGAGGCAAACAGCCATTTTTCAACCTTGGAGGACCGACCCCCATGGTGGGTTTTGGACAACTCTTTGGCAGATCAAATGGTGAGATCATCTGAAAAACTTTTGGCAAGAGATGATGCCCCCTATTCCCAAGCGAGTGTCTCAGCTTCCATAGAAGCCTCAGTCCAACAGATGACGCTCACCTTGGCCCGTAAGAGAGTTCAAGATGTTGTGAAACATATCCAAGGTGATGAGATCAACGTTACCAGTGCATCACACCCATTGATGAGGCGGTCCCTCGAGAGCGAACCGTCATTATCTCTCATCAACGATCATCATTATCCGATCTCCTCAAGCAGAACTACCCCCCTATTGGATCGTTTCCACTCGAAAGAGACTTTGAACACGTTCCTTTCAGAATTGACCATTTGTCCTCGGACTCATCTAACTGACACCTTGCCCATCATTAGGGGCATGGCTAGACTAGAAGAAGTTCGACGATCGGGAGGTGGGGCCAAAAAGTCCAGGTCAGGGCGATTTCTTCATTACTTTGACGCCCAAGAACTCTACTTGAAGCCGATCACCCTCAACTATCTTTGCAATTCTTTTCTTTAGATCAATTAATATACTCGCACTTAGTAATCAATAAGTCTCACATATCATTCACTGAGTCGTACCTATCTCTTTGTTCTTCACACGACAGGCGCGTTCTGTATTGCTTTTGCTTTCAGTACCCACTCATATTACGTGGAACTTGGCCATGCCTCTCCACGCTCTCGAAGCGCCATTGTCGTGATCTGACCAAGAGTGCTTCTCCTTCGATTCGACGAGGATTGGATGGAGATCCCTTGGTACTAGAAGTTGTTGTTGGTGTTGTTGTTGTTGTTGAGCCTACAATAGTTGGGCACCAAAAGTAAAGAAAACACGGGATTGATTCGCAAAACCGAGTCCATACGGGTTCCTCACAAGAAGCTTCGGCTGTCCTCGTCGATCCCATTCATCAAAGGGAAGCAGCGATGTATCCTGATAGGTCCAAAGGCGGTATAACCACTTGAAAGCAGGATGAAATATTGAGTTACATCTTCCGTTTTCAGCGGGTTCACACCGAGCTTGAGGGTTCCTCCGAAGATTGCACGCACCTACCGCTCGTTAAGTGCCCTTTGGGCTTTGATCCGTCTCCAATTCATACTTCCAGAGTACAAATCAAAAACGTAACTCGAAACCTAATCTACGATTGGCCCGTAAGAACTTCAGTGAGCGGAACGCGTCCAGGAACTTTAATGGAACAGTATTCAGTCTTGGGAATTGGATTCGGTCTTTTCATGATTTATTGACCCTGCGATCGATCTTGTCTGTACTAGCCTTTCTTGGTCCATGTACGGAATGTGAATTGAGGTAGAAAAAGCTTTCGAGGACATCCATGGCACTGAAACAATACCACGAGATAGGCATTTCGGATGATGAACATCGATCGGAGGAAAGGATTTGGTCGGCTTAGGACCCTTGTCACTCCCACCTGTAACCAATATCAACGAGGAAATGGATCTTCAAGTCAGGATTTCGTTATATTGATACTCGTGGTATTTTTGGCCCATCGGTGGGTACCTACTACTGCCTTTCCCCAATTTACGTGCAGCCATAACGTAACAATGTTGTATGTATATGGAAATACTTTTGGCATCTGGTCTATTGTCCAAGAAGCATACTCGAGGTCGCATTAATGGCGTTCGGGTTCAATCATGGTTAGACATGGTAATGATTGCATCCCCAGATCATGGAACTGCCCATAATTGAAGAGGGATTTACTCGGCGACCTTCGGCCTCAAAACACGTTCAATAAGCTGGTGAAACATTCCCAACCATTGAATGGAATACAAGAGCATGGGACCCGATTATGTCGTCGTCGACGAGATTGAATACGCCGGACCTTATCCTACATGTATTACACTGAATGTACATCCAGCCTTCTTTCACTCAGGTTTCTTGGTTGCTATACGCATATCTACGAAAATAATTGGCACTGGGCGTCTTGTATTGTATTATCTCCAAATATATTTTTGACTTGTTCTTCGTTCTGTAGTGGAGGCCGTCTCAAACGACTGGGATATCATTTTGATTTTTAGCGGGCTGCTACGAGGTTATTTCGGCGTTTAGCAGATCTAGTTGTCACATCATGCTACCATAAGCAAATATGCACACGTGAAATTTGAAAGGATAGTTTCTTATAATTGAAAGAGAGAGAGAGAAAGAGAGAGAGAGTGTGTGTGTGCGAGCCTTTTAAACGCCCTTGGGCGGCAATCACAAACGATCTAAAGATGTTAGATCAAAAAACAGGGATTCACTCCCTTTTCGATTGTGAGGCGGTTTTCACTGGGTCGGTGCGATTGGGTGTTCCTTGTGGGAAAATTCTTTCGGCCAAGCAAGTGACTGATCCCACGAACAGGCCAGATAAAGCCGTGGCGAGGAGTTGGTGAAGTATGCCTATCATGCGGTAATAGGGACCTCGAAATGGGTCGGAGAAGGCCGCACAGAGCATGTGGCCTATGTTGGCTAAGGTTAAGACCGAGACCCCATGCATCACGACAAAGTGCCAGAAGCTCCAGGCCGAGAAGGACAAGAAAATCCACGAGATATCCCACTTGGGACTCGGGGGATAATCCCACCGCTCAAAGCAGATCATGTATACGGGGATTATGACAAGAAAGTAATGTTGCAACCAATAAGTTTCCCGTTCAAACGGCAGTTTAAGCACCTCGTCAACGGGAAAATAGATCCCGGCTAACGTCCCATGGGTGAAGTGAAGAATTAATCGATAGAGACACACGTTCCCCCAAGTGGGTGGGGTGGCTAGGACGTAGATCCAAAGTATGGAATTGACATGGCACGGGTACAAAAGATAGATGATATGTCCTGAGGTGAATTTGTAGCCCACTTCGATGCCAAAAATCAGTGTGAACAGCACGAGAAGGAGCATCTTGCCCCCACTGGGACTATAGGGTCCTCGAGGACGCTTGGAATGCACGATTTGGTCTTGACCTTGGCAGGTTCGAACCCCAATCCACAAGCTCAATAGCGTGACCACCACACCAATGCCAATTTCGACCCGGCGATGGAACTCACTCACATGGTTCAGGCACTCTGGCCCTCCCTCCTCGGGATCGTGCCAATTCACTCCGCCCATGCACCAAACATAGGCTCGCTCCCAAAAACTGGCATTGCTTCGCAAGTCCACCATGATGAAGACCACCACCACGGCAAGGCCGTCCAGGAGGCGCGAGGAGGCGAACGAGCGGAACAACGATTCACTACTACCACCACTAACTCCTCCTCAACCACAACCACCACCACAATAGCTACTACAACCGGGAGATATTGTTTTTCGGAGACGGCCTTTGGAACAACAAGGCAAGAAATGGAATTTCTGAACACTGCGCATCAAATCCCTGATTTCATTTGGAAGGACCCAAAACCACACACCATCATGGTGTCACCAACCACCTCGTGGGTCGTCAAACCACGGGAGAGGCAGGAAATCTGACCAGGAAACTTGGGCCTGATATCCCCACCGAGAGCCACTTTAGAGCTGAAACTGAAAGCGTTGAAGGGTTTGTTTATTCTTAAAACAGCTTTAACGCCAGTTTAGTTCACAATCCTTGGTAATGGAAGCTGGGAGGCACAAATGGCGCGCCCGCATCTATCCTCAACTGTACCTTGGTGCCATGTGATAAAGTTTGGGATTCGACAGATCCGAGATGGTGTGGCTTGTTTGTCTATCTAGGGTATGTATGAATGCAGGTTCTCAATGTGAACAGGGTCAACGTGCACGTGGAGGGCCCGATTGCCAAGAGAGCTACACACAGACGGTCCTGCAAGGAGGTGTATGACTTAGATCTGAGCTATCAAATAGCACCAGATGAAAGAAATCACAAGTGCAAACAATTTATGCAAGAACGAGGAAAACAAATCATACTTGCCCGCATCTAAGACTTTGGAATTGCTTAAAGGTTCGGAAGCCCTGTAAACGTCTCTGAATTTGTGTTGAGTTCTTACGGACTACGCACATGTGGGTTAGGGTTGGGTGGTGAATAGATTTGTGACATTTGTCAAAAAGCTGTCTTGTTATCGCTCATATTAAGACCTGGTACACTATACATATGTCCATTTATCGTTCAGCTTTTGCTTTTATCCATACGGATTGATGACAATATGCCTTATTACATAAACCAATTTCTAAGCCATATCCAGATATATGAAGGAATATTTTCTTATCCTTCCGTATTTGCATTAACTTGTTGATAAAGGAAAAGAATGACATCCATTATGAAAACATTTTTTAATAACCTACTCATGCAGAACGTTATCTAACTGGTCTTCGTTATAAAAAGTTAGGAGTGTTGATTGGCATTCATTTTTAACACTTGAAATTTAGTTGAATGGATGTAAAAAATGGTTGATTCCGTTGTTTAACATGTTTTCTTGTTGTCCATTAAAAGTTCGTAATTATAATACCCTAACCATGAACCACTACTGGAATTTGGAAGGGGACGCAAAGTTCGAGAATTAAAATTTCCAATGCACTTTTCTTCAAATAAGCCTTGTTCCAAGCCTTTTTGACCAGCTGCTTCAAACTCCAGTTCAATTGAACGATAGGGTTAGTTAAAAGTTTTACCCTCTCAAAGTTCACAACACAATTATAGATGAAGTTGATAAGCCAGCCCTCTTGACCTTGAAAATTCTTAAAGAAGGTTTTCTCATTCATTGTTGCGTATCTTTCTCTAACGTGTCTTTGGAGAGAGCATTAACCCTTGCCCAGAAATATTTGTTGACTTGAATCGGAAAATATCTGTTATTGTTTGACCTCAACGCCTCCGTCTAGATTCCAGGGGATCGTGCTCCAGCAGGACAACAACTGTATTTCCTTGTTGATATCATTCAAAAGTTCTTCAACGTATGCATTGAATACATCTAAGTTGATTCTAAAAGCGTGCGCTTGAAAAAGACGTCATTTTTTTGACGAAACAAACGAACTCACTTGCCTTAATAAGAACGTAAGTTAATTCAGATGACAATTTATCTATGTAGTTCCAAATTTGACTTCGAATGTTCGATTAGTTACTTATTCCATGACTGTCATTTTCTTTCCGAATGCATCTCACCGAATGCACTTCTTTTATCGTTTTCTAGAATTCTCTCTTATTCAAAATTATACAAACTAGCTTTGTCATGCGGAAATTTATTTCCGTTAACTTATTGGCCGGAGATTAACATACTCGGTAATAATTCACAGAGAGCACTCACTAAACAAAATAAATTTTCATACGATTGGCATCCATAAGCTCAGTGCTGAGTGATTAAAAATCATTCCCACGAAAGCCGCGTCTCATCCACAAAAATCATCCATCAACCACAACTAAAGCTCAAAGAACCCAAAACCAACTTGTGACCAGACATCCCAAGTTCACCCTGAGAAAGGCCTTGAGTAACAAGGGACGAGAAATGTCATACAGAGTAATGGATTTTGGCCGACAAACTTTGGCGTTCCTTGCCAAAGTGAAGACCCACTAGTGAGCTGCAGCCTTTGCTTGCACATTCTAGCTGTGACCGTGGCAAAAAGTGTCGCCAAAGTTTGGGAAAAGGCTCGTCAAGACTTTGGTGGAACAATTCGTCTCATTAAATACAGGTGTGGGAACTAGAGCATTGAAGGAAGGCCTTAGAGGGGAATTGGCTAATCTTGTACCAGTGTCTTCACACCGGCCTTTGATCCTTTTGATAACTGCGAAACAGATGGTTGGAAAACAAAGCCCTGGGAATACTAATTTGTTGTGCCTGAGCCTTGATGAGTGATGGGTTGGTTACGAGAGTTAGCACCACCACTAGTCTCCAAAAGTTCAGGAAAGGAATTATTTGCGAATAAAGGGCCAGATTGAGTAGAACAGCCCGACCAGGAAAATGACCAAGATTATGCTTTGATTGTGAACGAAAAGATATGCCAGTTGTTCAAGATGAAATTTTGAGACAAATTTTAAGTTAGATTTTCTTCCATCTATAGACCTTCAATACATTGGGCATTACTGGGCCCAGTTTTTTTTCAAAGCGCAGGAGTGAATCTAAGATCGAGAAAAGGTCGTACTATCCTATATAAGTCTGATCTTTTCCCGATCTAAGATTCCCTCCTTGGCTTTAAAAAGCTGTGCTCCGAATCGTTCCAAAAGAATCACCGAGTAGTTATGAATTTGAAAGATTTTGTACAGGAGCGTGGTGGTTCATTTCCGTTTTGAAATCATTTCAGGTTTTACATCGAGCTTTAGGAGGAAGCCATGCTGGTTCAATAAAAATCGACTTTTCGTGTCCAAGTTTTTCTAGATCTACCTTCTTCGAGTCGATAAGCCTTCAAAAGTTTGTTATGTGGCCGTGATTGCCTATGGATTATTGGGTCTGATTTGTGGACGGTCGTTGGATCATGAATGTCTTAACGTTGGAGATCCATCACAGAGAACGGAGTAATCTCAGCGTACTTCTTTTCTACTTCTCATCCCATCACTCTTTTTTACACCATTCTGGGTTGGTAAGAAGACCGTTTGTACTTTGGTAGTTTCCTCATTACCCAAAGGAACACCAAAGCTATTGGGGAAAGAAGTCATCTTCAATAGATTTCAACATGAGTTTCGAACTGATTGAACATCCTAAACAATGCATGCACAACGAAAGTCGAGTTTAATCATGGTCGTATTTACTTCGTTTCTCATTGATTCTAATGAAGCGCATTTGTACAGACTGAAAAGTGGCAAGCAATCCTAGTCGACCGATCTCTTCAGTACGTAGTATATAGTATGTACTGCTACTTTTGGCATTGGTATTCATTTCTGGTTTCACTCGGCGAGAGAGGCAAAATATCACAGGGTACGTTCATATTAGTAGAGCAAGTTAGTAAAATATAGTTCGGACATCTTGGGCATGAGCAAGTTTGATATGCAGTTCCCATAAGTATGAGATCTTCTTTCCTCCCCATTGTTGAGCTCCCCACTCCATAAATTGCTTTTCAGGACTTCTTCTCATCCTTCCCCTTGGTTGGTTGTGACTCGGAAGCCGAGGCGCCTGTAGTATTATTGGCTTGGTCTTTCGCATGGCTGGAGTGTGGTATTAGGCCTCGAATCAATTTCTTCAGTGGATTTCCGCTGGTTCCACCTCCACAGTCAAAGGTTTTGAGCCCGCTGGAGTTCTTGAGCTGCTGCCGCGCCAAGATGTGCAGATCTTCCAACGAATCTGAGCTCAGCTCGGCCATGGTGAGTTCACACTCCTCTAATCGATTGGATGCTCCTCGATCCCCATTCCGAGGCTGACCAGATCCATTGGTGTCTTGGGCGTCTCCGCCGGAGTATTGGCAAGGGCAGCTGCACTCTTTTGTCAGTTGGGCCAGGTGTTGGTGGAGTTGAAGGTCGATGGGCACGAGGCTTTTGTCTAGCTTGAGTACCTCAGTGGGGATGGTGGGCCGGATCCGCAGAGACTCGTCCAAATCCTGCTCCTCGTCGTCCTCGTCTGGTTCATCCTCTTGCTCGAGATTGCGTGGGGACCGTCCATTAGTCAAACCATTTTGAGCATGGGAGTCGTCGTCCTCCGTAGTTAGACTCGATTCCGAGGGCCCCCCTGGCCCGCTCGGGAGTGACTTATTCGTTGGACCCGATTTGGACTTTGAAGCGGAAGAAGATAGATGGGCTCCATTCTTTCCCCCATTCTCACGCTCTTTGTCTTTCTCTGCATTGATATTTTGAAGGACAAAAAAGGCCGGCTTGAGCAGACACCCCATCATAGCCCCGACATCCTGTTTGGCCTGGTACTCGTTTAGGAGCGTCTCCAGTTCCAACTCAAAGCCATGCATCCCAAATGATTTAATGGCCTCGGTGTGAGCTCGGTGGTAGTGTTGGAGCAGTGTGGCGTGATGCGTTCGAGCGAGGCCGGGTTGGACGGAGCGATGAAGGAAGTAGGTGATGTCAATCACCGGACTTGACACTGTCAGAGTGGAGAAATCTAGGAATTTGGCACAAATGGGTCTGCCACTGGCTTCATCGTACTGGAAGACTATGTTCGAGAGGTCCAAGCCTCCGTGGACAAGCACACTCAGGCGTCGATCACCGGGCGGGGCCCTTAGCTCGACTAATTTCCAGAACAAATCTTCGAAATGCCTCTCGAGGAGCTCTTCAGGAGGTCGGTCTTTGTCTTGGCTTTCATCCGTGCTCGTGGGGTCATCCTCAGTTCCATTGGGGAGTCGAGGTCGTCTCGAGTCCAGTGTTGCCGTGGACAGGCCATACTCCTTGAGCAGACCCCTCAATTGTTCGTGTTTGTCGTTGCGACTGCCGTTCCTCTTCTCATCTCGCTTCTTTTTCCGCATCTCGTTCAAATAGGGTAAGAGCTGGCGGCGCACATTGGCCACCTGGGCCCGAAATCGTTGCCGGAAGGCAACTGCATCAATCACAAATGGAAACAGATCCACCAGGCACATTTCAGAGTCTCTTTGAATAAGCGTTGAGATGGCATGAAAATGGGCCAGGCGGCGGAGCACCACCCGGCAGTGATCCACATCCGAGATATGATCCCCTTTGTCATACTTTTTGTAGCCACTGAACTCGAGGTCTTCAAGAACCATCACGTCGTTTTGGTTGTCGAACTGGCTGAGATAGCATTTGGGAACGGGGGGTTCCACGCAGGCGCTCGGGTATCGCTTCTCGTCATAGATGGCCATACATTGAATGACATCATGGTAAACTTGGGCCTCCTTCCCAAACTTCATGAGATAATAAAACTTTCGTCGGTCACAATGACGACTGGGGTCGTCCGTGGGAAGCACCTTAATGATTACAGAGTATTGTTTAGGCTTGCCATTCACTTTCAAGTCGACCTCAGCCTTTTTCAGCACCCGGAAGTTGTTTCCATTCAAGGTCTCGTCATCAAAGACAAGGTCGAATTCATCACAGCGGTGGAGACGACCACGGTCGTCCATGAGTTTGCCCAATGCCAACGAGGCCTCTGGTGCAGACGGTGCAGACGGTTCAGACGTGGTGGGTTCCTTAGCCCGAGCAGATCTTGATGAAGGGTTTGAAAGCCTTGGGCCGGCCACGTTGGCTCTGAATTTCCGCCGGACGGCTTCAAATCGAAAGTCTATGACTTCAATATCCGCCGTCTTTTCCACGGGCTGGAAAATGTTGAGGAACCAGTCTCGGATCACGTCGATTTCAGTGCGGGTGCCTGGCAGAACTGGGTCTTCTTTGTGACGGTCCCGACTCTGAGCGGTACAGGCATCCGAAAGGCCGCCATCGACATCATCACCAAATCGACAACAATCGCCATTACCAAGGTACCAAGGAGGACCCTCTTCACCCTGAAACGAAGGAGGAGGGGCTTTGTTACAAGTTTTACAATGGAACTCCTTATAGCTTATCTCAGCACGTGGCTGGACTTAGTCAATTCAAGCTATCTGGCCAAGTGCTTTATAGGCTCATCTGTAAACCATTCTACTTCAGAGAGGGGGGTCCAATTTAGTCGGCAGGTGTCTCGCTTGGATTTATAGGCCCAAGGTTGTTTTCGGTCCCGGAAATGTAGACAATTTCGCGCTCCACGAATGTGGTTTATTCAGACTGGGTTTCCATGGACCAATATGAGTGCGCCAAGCAAAAGTGGGAGAGAAACCCTTTAGATTCACGAAAAACACGGCAACGGCCAAACTGTTGGAGGAAAAGTTCAGGATCTGTGACCGTCGTGCATGTTTCGTACAATACGATCTTGAGGAAGAAGCCATACTTTTCATAAAAAGAGATGGCAAACTCCCATACGAGACAGTTGTCCTGGGCTTATTTGGCCCATTTCCAGCCTCCAAGTTTTCCCCATCAAACATATGGTCACATTCGTGGTGAGTCGCCGTCTCTCTTTGCCTCTATCTTTCTCAATCTCTCTCACTATCTTGGAGAACTGAGGTACGTTCGTATTTTGCCCTTGGGACGGCCATCAAGAACTCAATTTGCATGCTCGAAATCACAGATCCCCCCATCCAGAGTGGTCTCAAAAGTAACATTTTTATGACCGAGGTTTCCCCATTTTAGCGGGTTGTTTCAACCACTATGCTTCTTGGCCAATGGCCATCCTGGTCACATAAGCCGCTTGGTACGAGGTGTTTGATTCAGACATTCGGCTCGTCTTGGAGCCTGGGAGCATTGGAGCATTGGAGCATTGGGTTTCACATCAGAGAGCCAAAAGTAGCACGTTCGTTCAAGGACTGCACTCCATGCTCCAAAGCTCCATCCAAAGAGTGAGAGCGGATCCAAATCTGTTTTATGTTGCCAATCTTCATAAATAATTGAGTTGGATTCTTTTGGATTCATTTCGCACCCTCGTGGCAAAGAAGGGCCGATGATCGCTTGACGGAAATGTTTTTTCCATCTCTCAGACTCAGCTCGTTCGTTCTTGCTTCAAGCGCAATGAATTCGACATAAAGAGTATCATGATGATCCCATTGATTTGGATCCAACGATTCCTTTTGCCCACTGGTCTGATTAACAACTTACCTTCGCGGCTTTTTTTTTAGATCTTCACGATTAAAACAGAAAACAGAATACTGGCCAGCCAGCCAACGGGTATTGCGAAGTGAAATAAGTTCCATTGAGCCAAGAAGTCTATTACTTTTCCCGTTAAACCAGGAGCTTCTCGACTGGGGCGATATATTTCAATTTAAAGGACCGACTCTGCAGTCCCATCCATATGAACCACTTCGTAAAACGAACACCGCCCAACAAGCATCCAGGGTTGGCAACATAAATGAAAATATGGTCTTGCAACGGTTGCAGTTAGCTTTGGAAAGGGCAGCTTGCCTTGAATGAGAAACAATTGTGTACGTTCTTTGACTTCCTTCCTTCACTCTTGTTCCAGTTCTCGATTCTCGAGCCTTGGAGGAGGTAAGACGATCGTCTCTGGAAGCATAACCCTTGGATGTTGTGTGATTCATGGACTTGGCAACCATTTACATAATTGTCTGGAGGATCTGGAGAAGTAAACCAGTTAATCCCAGGTATCTGGTCTCCCATTCGTTTGTTCTCCAAGCAACGTACGGCTCCCAGGCACCCGTTTTCAATTTATCCACTTGGCAATATGGAACCCCATAAACCCAGTCCGTCAATGTGACTTTGAGAAATGGTCCTTTTGAGCCGTTTTGTTCTGGTTCTGCATTGTGAAGGCATTCAAGTGGTAAATTGGGTATTCACGCTTCAAGTTGCTCGCCACAATTGGAAAGAAGTGTAACTGCTCTGATGACATGCGCCTAGCCTTCAGTAAAAACTATATGTGTTCCCACATCCAAATTGAAGTCATCCTTTCCACAGCTCTTACTCCTCTCTGTGTGAGCAATGCCATGGCTGTTAGTCTTCCAACGATGGGCATGCTTCCCAGGTTCGTCCAAGGAGTCTTAAAGGATGTGCTCCTTGTAACGTCCAAGACGCTTGGAAGGTACGTAAGACCGCCAAACGAGGAGATCGAGAGGGTAACACTTTTTTCTACAAATTTAATCTCGTCTAACGGCCTTCCTCAACTGTGAATTTTCAGCGATCCGTCGACGAAGTCCTCTCTCGCTTCCCACAGCCAGGCCAGGGAATTCAGATAACCTCACTCGATCCCCCTCCCCCATCCAGTTTGAGTTCTGTCGAAATTTTTGGAACTCCACACATAGTTTGACCTCCGGCCCGGCCATAAAATGCACCCAGAATATGTAAGTCGGGAATTGAGTCCAAGACTGGGTTGAGACAGGTTAGCTCCCTGCCTTCCCTTGTGTCTCTGTGGCCGTTGGAGGTAAAAGAAGTCGAAGAATTTGAGTATATCCCATTCTATTTTTGGCTCCTTCGACTCTTTGGCTCAGGTCTTGGGTGACTCTGGTAACAAATGAATCTGTTGATAGGGATGGTTTCCACAGTTGTGGCGCACAGAAATGCATCGACTCGAAGTGGTCGCGGAGCAAGAAGCACTTACTTATTGTACTGAAGATGGTGGCGATAAACGTGTTCCGGAAATGCATCTTCTTGACAATGATTGAACTACCGAACCCCTCAGCTTGGACTGCACATCACGAATTGCTTCATGGCTCTCTCGTCGGTTCCAATATCAGAAAGAGAGATGCAAAGAGGAGCGATCACGATGTTCCATAGCAGCCAATATATGCATTGCCAGGATCGTTCTCCATCCTCGTTTTCAAACACGCAGTGATCGAATCAGAGTAAATATGGCTTGTGAATGCCACAAATGTCTTTGTATTGACACGAAGTCAATAGGAAATGAAGGAATGATTCTGGCCTTCAACTTTTATGGCCTTTGTTGTGTGCTCAGAAACAACGTCTTTAATCAGGATCGACCGACGCAAAGGCGTAAAGGGAGAGAAGCACTACTCAAGTTGGAACGAACGAGCGAGAGAGAGAAAAGGGAACAACATTTCATGCCCTCTCGGTTCTTCAGTGTAATAGAAGGCGAGAATGAAAAAAAGGCCAAGGGGTAGAGTTGGGTCGTCTCTAGTAGAGAAGAAGAGCGAAACTACTTCATTTGACCAAGCTTGGGAAGAGACCCTAATTTGTTAGTGTACCTACGTTGAAGTCGGGTGCTCGTACTTCAGGATAAGAAGCTCCTGGAGGGCTTTCATTTCCTAAGTGACTCGAGACTTGTTAAGGCCTCTGAATCTGAGAGCCTGGTGCACAACTTTACGTACACTAATGTTCGAGACTAATCATCTTATTTTACAATTGATCAACCACTTTCGTTATTCTCATGCAGTGATTACTGCGCCAAAAGATTAAAAGACCGTCGCTTCAATGTCCATTGACCCTTGTCGTAGTCCTCAGGGGTGCTATCCCACCCTTCTCCCCACGGATTATGTGAGTTGTTGCCATCTAATCAAGTTTTGAATCGACTTGGTAGGTCCTTTCGAGGTTTTGGCGAATCCGTTACAATATTACAACAACATTATGGTCTTTGAAGAAGTTTGAGATCTGGCCAGCTCTGAAGGAGATGTAGAGTCTGATTTGACATTGATCAGTTTTTTCAATTACTTTAAAGCTTTTAAGTTAAAGCTAAAATTAAAATGATCAAGTAATCAGCGAAGTCCTTGGTATTGAGTTCGAACCCCGCACATGACAAACCTATTTTCGAAAATGTTTTGGAACGAACAAGTCTACGACAATTTTTACGACAAATTATGCAGTTGAAAAACCAATTGGGATCAAAAACTCATTGCAGGACATTCCCCCTTAAGTGAAACAGTTCTTACACGAACAATCAAATCTGATGATAACCCTATTGATCAACAGACAAAAGAGAAACCTTTCTTGTAGGAGCAATGAGAGCTCCGTGGAATTTCGAGGGAATAATTATCCCTCAACATAATTGCAACAACTTTTCTGCTTTCCTTAACAAATGTGACACGCATCCAATCTTTCAGAACTTCTCAGCTCTCTCTGCCGTCAGAGAGATTCGCTTGGGAAAAGCCAAGAACCACTGAAATCTGGACGGTGATGCCAGGCTCTACATAGAAATGACGTTCCAGAATCTAACAATGAATTGCGTTCTTCTTCCAATACATATTCGACTATGTATTTCAATTTTCAGTTCAATCGAAAGATTGAGATAAATCTCACAACATAACTTTACACAATATTAATGAGTTTTGAATGAACTGATTGCAAGAAGAATTACATTCGATTTGTGCCTTGTTTTGTTTTGAGATTTAAGAGAGCACAACTATCGATCCAGTAGTTTGATCGAGCCGAAAATTAAATTGCGTAATTGTAACGATTTGTCTCAATTAAAAAGGAAAATGCAATTCCTTCACAAGCTTCCAAGATTTTTAGTTCTAGACCCAAGCATGCCAGTCCATATTCCAGTGGTTCATGGAAGAGCTAATCTCGGTCTTAATCAAACATTATGGCGGATGAAGAATAAGTAACGCATTTGATGATGCCCCCCCCTGCATTATGGTGTCATTTCTTGCAGGTCTGTGTAGATTGAGGAAGGTTAGCAAATATGGGTGTCACCAAACCACTAGTATAAGATCCAGGCAGATCCGTGCTTTCCATATGCAAATAATTAGTTCTAAATTGCATTCCTAAAGTTTCGCCAACGAAACGAGATGAGGGAACTTTTGTCTCCGACAAACTTTAGAGAGTTCTAACACAGGAACCATTTCAAGGGGAACAAAGCTTCAGCATGGAGGACAGTAATGCTATCTTAAGGAAGATTTTTCTTTCTTCAAATACGCCATTCTTGTGAAGTTTCTCACAGCCAAAAAAGCTAGTAAGCTGGCTTGACTTCTAAAATGTGTACATACACCTCAGCTTACTGTACTTTCCCAATGTTTGACATGTACTGTATAATCGTGCCAAAGCTGGTTGGAACACTTCTTCGAACAAAAATCGGGCAGAGGTCTCAAGATTTATTGCCAAATTGAAGGCACCCGGAACTTTTTCTAATCCCCTCCTCACCAGGCCTTGAAATTCGGATTTTTTTTGTTCGTCAGGTCCAGACGTAGTTCAAGCAAAGTGGTGGTGTCTAAAATGCAACTCTATAGTACCTTAGTACCTAAGGTGAACCAACTTAAAAGTGTTGGACTGACACTTGAGCCCAAAGAGTCAAAAATCTTCCTTTGTGAAAGAATTTAAACTTGAGAATCTTGTGCAAACAGAAATTTTCCCCCTCAGAAATTCCAAGCCAACGTGAAATGCACAAAACTTTGGGATTGGGGACTTTTCTCTGGTTATCGTAAGGAAAACAACGAGGAAACAGATCGGAGCATCGAAGCAAATAACATTCTTGAACACTTTCCCATTTGAAATTTATCGTGTTGCCAAGACCATGTTTCTTCTCCAGTCATCTTTTTTTTGAACGGCTCCCCAAAGATTCCGAGTCACCTTTGGCTTCCAACCCAATGCCAAAATCACTTTGTCTAGCTCCAAGCAGGATTATTCGGAGGCCTTTTATGAGACTGTCTCCTCTGCATGGACGACTCCTACTATCACTATATCACCATGCCTTTCCACAATCCCCTATTTCATCAATCACAAGATCATTTCTGCCCGGAATCCGCGCCCAGTGAACCAAAGAGACACATACACATACTCACACACCCACACACTCATATGCACTCATAGTACACATGCACTCGAGCAGAGAGGGAAACCTCAGTTATTGTTGTTGTTGTTGTTGTTGTTGTTGTTAGTGGTGGTGGTAGTGGTAGGCCACGCCCACGTTCCCATCAGTGATCTTGGATGTCCAATGCAAGAGGGTCAGTGCTCAATGGCATTAAATGAGATTCAAAAATGACCCTGGAGAGTGAGGGTTTGCTTTGGGCAAACATTGCTTGGCTCCGCATTGTGATCACTTATTGGTCCATATTGCTTTCTTGTTGTGTCAAAGGCAAGTGGTCTCATCTATGAATGACACTTGGACCAATCCAAGTGGATAAATAGTGCCTGGAGGGGAAACAAAGGATTCGTCTGTCAAGCTGCCTTAGGTTGATGTGGAACCAGTGAAGCAGATTTTGGACCAACATTTCCACTCGTCAATCCCAAGAGAAATCCGACAAATGGACGGTTACAAGGTCATCTCGTCTCAATTTCATCTCTTGGAAGGCTTTGAAGTGCATTAAATTTGAGACTCTCCTAAATTTTTCACTCGTCTTGATACGACCATTTCCAGCACATGAGAGGCACTAAAGTAGCATGTGCAATTCTCGCGAGATCACTTCAAGAGTAGTATACTAACCCTGTTCCTAAAGTCACTCTATGACCAATTGCAAGACACGTCTATTGCTAGAGACATTTGACGAAATTGGGGCATTTACGATTTTCAGTTTTTGCACACCTTTGGCGTTGACATAACAAGAGATGTAAACAAATATTTGTGTGACATTTTGGACAAGAGACTTACATCTTTGTTGCTGAGAGTTTTGGTCTTGACATTTGCACACAAGTGCTGATGGTTCGCAATTTGGAGTACGTACTCACATTCAAGGACACCGGAGAAGTTGAGGATGAGTTTGCATCCTCCAGTCAGTCAGTATGTATATGGACATAGTGGGCCTCTATGAGGCTCAAAACAATTCAGATTAAGGGAATGGAGACAATATGCATTTACGTCAGAATCTCACTTGTGCAAAGAGACTTCTGTCCCGGAGATTATTTAGAGTTCATGAATAAATGGAGATTGGGGATTGTTTCAGATTATAGATCATATGTTTTGTGGTCTCAAGGCATGCTGGTACTTTCAGTAATTTTTGCCTGGTATCAAATCCCATCCACAGTAAAGAGTATTTCCAAAATGTGAGATACGTTCTTTTTCCTTCTGGCAATGACCAGATTCTTCTTTGGTATTACGAAATTTTACATTATATTAAAATCTCAACATTAGATGGCGCCATAATTAGGGCCTCTGGTGGTATTTAACCACAGCGTGAGTCTCTGCTGTCCCAGTTTAAATGGCCAAACCAATGGTCATTCCCAAGGGTGAGGTAACAATTGATGATGTCCCTGATATGGAGAGGGGATATCCCTTCTTGTAACACCCAACATCAGATCATAGTCCAAGCAAGAGAGCTATCTTCTGTGTATGTATAAAAACTGTATGCTGACCCAATGCCAATGCACTACATCAATTTATAGTGCATTTTACTAATGATAGTATACCTAACTCACACAAAAGATCTGGGTCGTTACCAAATTTGCAAACATTTTCTATTTATGTAATGATAGCATTTTCTATGTTTATTGGTACGCACAATCCATAAAAGTCTTGCCATGTCCCCAAAGTCGTTTTTCAAGATTGGAATAAATTTCGTTTTATTGTTCTATAGCTTATGACTTGAAAATGCATTACTAGAGTGCCAAGATCTCCAATGGGAGTCGAATTTTGTTTTGAAGATGCTTCTTGTTCATGACGAATTGTCCATGTTTTCCAATTTCACTTTTAGATATTGGTATTGGTTTGCTGAAAGAATCAAAATGTTGTCATAATTTGACTTTAACTTTATAAGTAACCTGATTCTTACATTGTGGCAACCTTAAAAGCAAATATAGCATTTGATCAATTGGTGAGGCTAAACATAAGATATTTGCTAGACATTCGACAAACGTGAGATCGTCTAATTGCCTTTTTGGAGAAAAGTGGAATGGTAGCATGGTTTATCAACCAATAAAGAATCTAAATCAGCCGCCAAAGATGAGTTTTCAGCTGAGAGGCAAATGCCAAAGGCAAAGCATGTCAAGTTATATGCTTCTATTTCTGAATCGGTTTACTTCGAAATTTGAATTAGTCGTCTTCATGAAGTTAAAACATTTTTTGGCCTCACCAAACCGAGCATAACTCGGTTGGTTTTATGGGAAAAATGTTTGTGAATAACGTACATCTTCAATGTGAGCCTGATACAAAGCAAATATTGACTTTCATAGTTCCCTTTGATTGATTTAATCTGGACCAGAACAGCTCTTTTGAAAAACAGTTGTCAAAAGTGAAACATCTGTTTGTTTAAATAAAAGCAGTGACAATCTCTCACGAAAACAATAATAATCAACTTTTGCATGACTTTTGACATACCATTGCTTCAAGTTAATTTTTTTGTCTGAAACTTTCGATATTGACAACTTAAAAAAAGGAAAACAATTCGACATTCAACTCAATAACTGTTTCTTGGCCAAAGCCATTTGAAGAACTATCTAAATGGGCCTTTAGACCATTGTGCATGAAGGATATTGAGTTGATAGGAGACATTCCTCTCGGACTAATTTGGGACATCCAAAGGGTTCTTGTGTCTGGTACCAAAAGTATTGCTCAAGATGTCTCTGATGATATATTGGCATCTTGAAGGGAAACAGTTGGCAGCCATTGTTTCTCAGCCTTAAAAAAAGGAGGGAATCCATGTGGGTGGACTTGCGTATTGGACAAGAACGGAACCACCGATGAACAGACAGACAAACCGCACTTGGTGCACTCTGAGTTTATTCCAGCCAAGGACCAATAATGTCTGAGGGCCCCTATCCTTTTTGTTCATTTATCTTAGATCTGAATTACGGGTCTCGACAACGGGCCCATGTTTGGATGCATTTCGGGTTTTCAAGGCACGTCAACGGAGATGAAATGATCCAAGTGGTTCCAACGAGATTTCATCTGGTGTTACTAACTGGGAAGCTTAATAGTAGGTTCATCATGTAGCAGCCAAGGAAAGAAGACTTTAAGACTTGACTCTCGTGAGTCACCCACATGTCAGAGGAGGAAATGGCTTGAGAGAGAAACCTTTGTGACATTTGAAATCCTGGGTATTTTTCAGCTTAAAGAGACACCACCTCGGACAAAGGAGGAATATCTTTTAACATTCACTTACTCACTTGGAAATGAATAGAGATATCCTCTGAACGGTCCGATCAGGCGTTTGCCAACAAAAATAAATAGTTGCTGATGTTGTCCATGTATGAGTGAATAATCCCTTCCTGAACACATCTTTCAGCTTCGCCTTTATGTTCTCCGTGTTTTTACTTTTCCAACATGTTTTCAAATGGTCGCAAGTTGCATTTAGTCGAGTTCAGCTCTTGAATGTTTTGCAACACGCGGAAAATGAACCACCTGCTAAGGCTTCCATTAACAAAAATAAGTGGGCCGCTTTCTACTTGAGCGAGTTTGGTGTCCTTGGCGACAAAAGTGGGAAATGGGTTCCCACGAGTGAAAGAGTTCACCGGGTAATCAGAGTGACTACAATTGACAGATTTGGTCCATTTATCACATTGGTAATAACCCGAAAATTGAGGCCCCCCCTGGAAGTCTTCTCATCATACTGTTGGCTCGGTACTGAGAGTTCGTTCAAGCGTGCGCCATAAAAATGCCGCCACGAATAAATGGCGAATACCAGTACCACCACATGGTGGTCCAATAAAAGGTGGGCGATTTTTTTTTCTTTCTCTCGTCGTCCTGAATCGTTGATGATTGTTGTGCGTGTTCCTAGATATTTCCATCATGCCTGATGTCTTTGTAGTGGTCATGTGTGTGGACCGATTCCAACCCAATGGGAAAAGGATTTACCATGGTCGTTCCATTGCATAGGATGTGTGCCATTGAATCGAATGATGTCCATTTGGCGTTATTGAAAGTTGACACTCCCGGTTTCATATGGAAAATCAAGAGGAATTGTGGGCCAAGGTCAAGAGCCACTCCGTGATTTTGGTACGTACAGGTTGAGCACCAGCGGGACAAGAATGGTGGGCATAAATGCATATATATTGCTTCATGAAGTGCATCCTGGTGAATCTTGGGTTATCTGGCCTCTAATGATATGGCTTTCCTCAATGGATGTTCCAAACATCCTCAGTGTTAGTTCCTTCCGTTGTGGAGCATAATAAATCTGCACTAATGATTTCTTCCCAGAAGAGGGAGGAACAAAATAGGCGCAGGGGCACCAGGAATGTCGTGGTGCAGAAAAAAGCTTGAGTTGCACCACACTCCAGTCAAAGTCAGTGAATGTTGGTTGATGCACCACAAGAACCTTGAGACGAGAACATGTATTCCATGGAGAGATCTTGGGACAACGCACCACCATTTTTCGGCATTGAGGTATTTCAACAAACGAACTACTTACTCATTGGCTTTGTTTTGGGTGCAGATCGCTCTGCTGTTCATGGCCCTTTTACGAGACTATTCTTCTCGTTGCATCTAAATTGTGATCTCGATGCCTTTGCACCTGTCTTTCTCCTTCTAAGCCATACTAAAGCTCCAAATCATGACCTAGTGCTCAATTTGTGGCGACGACTTCAAAGGCTGCCTTCCCATTTCAAGCATCCCAAACGGACATGTGTTATCCCTCATAATGCAATTCCTCGCCTCCTTAGATCTTTCGATTTAGAGTCAATTTTACTGCCTAGAGACGCGTTTCTCGGCCCACTGGATATTTGTGCCTCTCGAGCTCACGAAAATGAACTGGGGGAGAATCTCTCTTTTTCTCTCATTTTCTCTCCTTCGCCACTAATTGGCCAAGAAAAGTAAAGGAACAGAATGCTCCCGTCTACATCATCAGAAGAGATGGAAGACAAGATGCAGAGCTGTTTTCCACACCATGTATGCACTTACTGCATATATTGTGGATGAGTTCTTTGTTGCAAGCCGCCGTCAATGAAGAACGACTTGGGTAATGGTATGCAACAACCTTGGCTCGATTTGTCACCCTAGAATAACCAGTTTGGCGACTCAAAGCATATCGTACAGCATAGAGTAGGGAAGCAGCGAATCTTTCGGTGGAAATGTGGACATTTATCTTGCCCTGATAACGTTTTTGTTTCTTGTATGTAAATGAGATGGAACATTGATCATGAAAGAAGTTTTGAGGAATCAAACTTGAGTTGAAGCTACAAATAGACCGACGGACAGACTCGCCAAAAAATGAATGAACTAGAGGGGAAATGTCTCGGCAAGGGAGTGGGAATTGGAATTTTTGAGGCCCACATGCAGTTTAAGACAATGAAAGCTTTGTGTTGCCGTTTTTCGCTCCTACATGATCGTTTCGGACTGTCCAAGTCAATTTCAAGTTCAATCCAATGACCTTTGTCGGTTTGGGTGGGAAAAAAAGAAGTCAAAGTTCTCCCCTTCATTCCTTTTATTTCTCTTCCATCTTGTCGAGATCTTGCTTGGTAATTGGTAGGCTTTTCAAGACTCATTAACAAGCTGATTTGTTTGGGTTTTCTGGTTGGTCTGGTTGAAGAATTGCTTTGTCAAGACGCCAAGTTTGACTCATAATTTCTCCTTGAGCCAGTCGGAAACTTTTAATACCACCGTAATAGTCAGATTGGGTGCCAGATCGTGAAAAGAAAATCCTTTCACGAGGGCGGAGGAGCTTCCAATCGGGATGGACGGGACCAACAATCAAGAACTATCTTTGTTTCTCGCCCTCTTTCACGTTCCCCCTTCCTCTCTTCCTCTCTGTCTCTCTCTGTCTCTCTCTGTATTTCATTCTCTTTTAGTAGATCTGGATTGTTGTGGCCAGCCTTAATTCAGATCAGGGGCCCTCGTTTTCCAATGATGGAGCTCGACTGGAATATAATGTTTTCTCATTTTCTTGACAGGACTGATCGTGAGGAAACCCCAGTTGAAAAGTCATTACTCATTAGCTTCGGATCCCCGAGCTTTCCGAGCTTTGATCATTCGTAATTTTGGTGGAAATCGACTGGAAATCGTTTTGCGTTAGTCAATCAGACTTCCACCTCACAAACTACCTTGATCTCAATTCCTGGGCGGGATTTGTCGTCCCATGTAATCCCATCCATCTTCTGACATGAGCCCATACAAACATCCTCGGTTTTGAAGGGAGAGAACGAGTCGGTGCGGAGCATTGCCAAGGTGCAAATTGACATGAAATTTATCATTGGGACTCGTGATTCGCCGTGGGTGCGTGCGTTCGCTTACTTCATCGATCGACCCGAGGGATTTTCGAAATAAATATCTGGAGAATCCTCGACCAGTCTCGAACTTGAGTCTCATTGCCAATAAGTTCTCTTCTCAGTCACAAAGCCTCCCTCCAGAAGAGCATCAGAAGCACTAGCAAAAAAGGAAAACGAGCCAATAGCCCGGACTTTAATCTCCATCTATCAAGTTCAAGGCTGCCATTTTCTTTTCTTTCTCAAGACTAAAGGGATCTCCACATATTCTGGGGCACAAACAGACCAACTCTTACACACGCCCAAGATCGAAAAACTCCCATCTTTGAGTCTAAGAAGAGCATGTTCTACCCTGGGAAATATGTTCTTTCATCCTTTCGAGTGTCTTGGCTTACCTCTTCCCCAATCCCCAAACACGAGGATTCGTTGTGCAACGAGCGCAATCCCGAAGATTTAACGGGCCCATTGATCACACTGATCGGTTGGAATTGCGTCACCCTGTCGGGACGAATATCCTCTAAACTATGTCAGCCACTTTGGTTGGTTGCCTAGATTCAGAGCGAACTGGACAACCAGCACTAGCCTGGGATCAATGGTGAGGCATGTTCAAGCAAGTGTTTGGGCCCAGAAATGGCATCGGATCCAGACGTTTCCCAAGAAAATCCCCAAAACAACAAGTAGAGAACAGGACCGCGTGGGAGAATAAATGAGTCAAGTGGTCGTAATGGCTCTGCCATATGCACCCTTATTCCTCTGTAATGAGCTGATGCCAATGTCTTGTTGGCCTGCCATTTGAAGTGAGTGGTAGAACTGCCAAATGACCAACTACCCGCTCAAATGCTCCCATTTTTCCCCGGCCCCAATATTCGGCCGGCCTTTGATGTTGTCACCCGGACCGGGTAAGAATAAGAGGAATATACCATGGAATTCAGTTCCATCACTCCTTCAGGTACTACAAAATGCTGAGAGAGAGGGAGACATAAAGAGACAGGAGGGAGGGTCTTTGTGGAGGTTTCAATGCACGGCCTTTTCTACTTCAGCGTTGTAGTGTTCGTCTAATCCATCTCGTCCCTTGAATGACACCCGGCACAAAGGGTGTCGAGAATGGGCGTTAAAGAGACACAAAAACGGATAGAGCGGAACGGACACAGTCTCTAAGACAAGTCAAATCCCCCAGTCAGCACATTGCATGGTTACCCCGCCCTCGTACCCAATCGGAAGAAACCCTTGATGGCTGCATTGCTTTTGAACCTACCTCAGACGATTGTTGAACCGGAGTGGGCGTAGGTAGGCTTCCACCTGACTCCTCATTGAAGCCCTCATCCCCAAAGAATCGCCTCCGGGGAGGTTGATAGTGATGGCGGCGATTGGTTCGGAGCCGATCGCTTCCATAGGCATCCATCCCCGAGGTCAAGGCCTTCCTCTGGTTGCTTCGGAATGGAATCCCGCTGCCACTCCCTGAGTGGGTCTTCAGGCTCGACGTTACGGGCGCCATTCTTCGGCCCCGCTCCTCGCGAACCATTGGAAATGTTGTTGGGCACTTCAGGAGTTGGTTTGGGTTGGATCTAGTCAGTTCAAGAGTGAAAGAGACAGCCAGCTACAACTTACTGACATTTCTCTTAGTGCCGCTTTCCAGTCGCTGGAGATGACATGAGCATCATTTTCGGAGTAGTGGCAATCCAGGCAGAAACTTTAGTGTCTGAACGTGTGGGGTACGATGGAGGATGGACGCGGTCTTCCTCATGGATGGAAGGTTACGTTGTTGTTCTACTCCGAAGGAGTCAGACTTCAGATGGGAGCAGATAAAAGATCCTCTTGTTCATTCCCATCACCACTCAGAGACGAGTGCTGACTCGGGTGCATCTTCTTTGCATTCCCACTTCATTTTGAAGGCCTTGTCGTGGACCGTGAGGGAGGGTGATCCCCCTGTGCCTGACAGCTAGCTCACTCTCACAAAAAGTATCTGGCTCGGCCTTGACCAGAATTCATCAGACATGCAAACTCATTCCGGAATGGGTGGTTCTCCTGAATGAACATGGATGGATATAACATCATCACACATTCACCGCAAACACCCCGTGGACGCAGCCAAGAAGGGAGTTCATCGTCAAGATGAGCACCATCACACGAGATCATTTGGAGTAATGATCATCGGAGTCCTTGGGTATCCAAGCCACTTCAGAGACTGTGGGACCAACCCACACGAAGGCTGTTTTGACTACTAAGCACCCGAGAACTGGGCGCCTGGTTACCCCAGATGGATGACAGATCACGACTTTTTTGCCTCGTCCTCACAAAACGCACCTCAATCTCTGGATTTAGAAGGGTTTCTCCGCTCGGTGGCCCGTGCCCATGTCCTTGGTCTGACGCATATCGGTTGCTAGGAGCTCTCCTCGGCCAGCCTCCCAAAAGAAGTCAGGAAAGAAGAAAAAGGCAGAAACAATTGGTTTTCTCCTCCTGGTTTGGTCTTCTTTCGCCTGGCCTTTGTTTATATCTGGGCCTTCCTCACATAATGCTCCAATGTTAGCCTGAATGTGAGGAACTCGTTGACTCAGGGATGTGTTCCCAAGCGCTGGATTAATTGATAGACCTTGTGAAGGGATGTCGGAGGAACTTCTCTGGGAGAAATTTGAAAAATGCACTCAATGACAACTTCGCATTGAAAGGAAGTTGTTTGAGAAATTTAAATGCAAGATGCCCCACTGCCACACTCACTCACTCACTCGCACTATTCCTCCAACCGCCCGACCGATCGTTCATTCGTTCCCTTTGGCAAGGGATCGATTTCTTGGGCAAAATGGAGATGGAAGCCAAAAAAGTTTTATGAGTTTTCCGTCTTCTGTACTTCCTCCGAAAGTCCCACCCGAAGGCAGGAGGCAATCTTCACTCACCGACGGTTGACAGTTCGATTTTGCCGGCCTCTCATTTCTCGTCGTTCTTGCGATGTGGTGATCCCTAGTGAATGCATCACTTCCCAACTTGTCGCGTTGGTTATGGCAGTAAAAGTAGTAACTGTTGTTGTGGTGGGTCTTCTAATTCTCAGACCAAACCATCCTCTTGATCGGACTGCCGAAAAAGAACTAAAAGCTCGATAGAGAGCTGTAGGAGCGAAGGCTAAAAGGGACGGAAGGAAGGAAGGAAGGGCGAGAGCAACGAGCTCGAAGCACAGAATGTTAAAGCGGCAAAGAGAGGGAAGGCCACCGGCTTTTGAAGTGAAAGTAAAGGCCGCAAAGTGGAAGGAGAGACAAGTTTTTTTTCCACCTCTCGCGCTCTCCACGTGTGAACGATAGACATACTATGAAAAGTACACCACCACCCATAAGAGAAGTCGGCGAAGCAGGCGATTTTGAGAGTGAACGGCTGGAAGTAGGCCTTGTGTATGTGTGTCGACGAGAGAGTGTATACGGTATGTGTGTGTGTGTGTGTGTTTGTCGTGTCACACGGACTTCGCATGCATTCGCACTCCCATTTCGCTCGGGGGTTCTTAACTCAATTGCACAACATTCAAATGGGACGGAATATACACTCACCCACTTCGGCACACACGCAGAAGGCAGAGAATTGCTTCGTTTCCGTTGGTTCCTTTCCAAGCACCCATTTTCAAGAACGTGTTCCTAAAGTTTTCGAATTTGTTGTCTGTCGTGGCCATTCAACCCTGCGAAACTAATGATTGGATCCACTTCTCTCACGAGAGACACAAGAACAGAAATGACCTTTTATCTTAAAGTTATTTTTTTGCTCCATCGCGAGCTTCTTTAACCGTCTAAATCACCGCCGTCAAAGAACCATGGACGAAAAAACGACCTTGTCCTTTGTGTCTCGTCTCCCTTTCTCCCCCTCTTTCTCCATCTTTGGTGGACTCCATTCCCCGTTCTCTGTATGGATGTCGTCGCTTCCAGGTTTGGAGTCAGGTTCCGCAGCCCATTCTGGTCTTGATCTTCTTGGTCTGTCAATCAATAGGCGATTTGCTCTTTTGGCGTTGGCGCCAAGTCGCTTCATTCTTCCACAATTTCAGGGGCCTCATCTACGTACGTGCAACTATCTACTCAATCTTGCCTCCACCCAAGAGAAAGAAGAGACCTGAGACCTGAGATTTCACTCCGGAGCTAAATGGAGATAAGCTTTGGATTGGAAACCCTGCTGCCTCCACTGGTGCCTTTCCTCTCCAAAAGCCTTTTGGCC
This sequence comes from Tigriopus californicus, assembly GCF_007210705.1. NCBI lineage: Eukaryota > Metazoa > Arthropoda > Copepoda > Harpacticoida > Harpacticidae > Tigriopus > Tigriopus californicus. The sequence continues at coordinate 12,270,733 of NC_081440.1, read as the reverse complement.
GTCCCATGGCAGCGGTTGCCCCAAATCGCAGACGAAGAAGGTCGTCGTCGTTAGTAATGCTTTGATAAAGGAGGCCATTCCCGATGTCATTGGCAAAGCTGATCAGGATGCAGGCCATCGCAGATTGTCAATATGCCCAGCCAAGCAGCCTACCGGATCCTAGTGAAGGCACTAAGCATCCAATTCAGATTTAACGATGGAAATAACTGGATGAGTAATGGGCTCATTCGACGACTTTGTTTGGACGACGTGTCCTAAAGGGGCTCATTTCAATTTCCAGTGCATTAGTGGGCTGCAGTCTCTACTGGTACACTTTCACTTATGGCTTTCTCAAATCAGGGTAATTGCTTCGAATGCAAAGGAGGAAAAGTGCTGAGTGAGCATCTCGAGCCATTTTTTCCGGCCAAAAATCAACTCAGCCGTGTCGAATTCCACCGGGCCTTGGCGTAATCTCGTTTACTTTTTCCTCTTAATATAATGCTTAAATCATTTTGCCTTGGGGGAATTTTTTCGATCGAACGCTTTCCATGTTCCAGAAGACAAATTAAACGCTTGCCACTTCTCAACTTTTCAAATGGCCGCCTGAGAATATACCCAACTACAACACCAATGATAATAAAAAAGTTGGGGTTCATACCTAAGGAATATTGTACTCATTTGACACTTGATATTATCACTTTTTTACTTAAACGAAACATGATTTGTATCTTAGTTATACTTTTGAGAAGAGAGACGGCAAATGTCAACTTTGAAATCATGCTTGGAGTCCATTTGATTTATACTATTATGTTGTGTCAGGCAGTTGATGGTATATTAATGCTAGGTTTTATCAATTGCAGCCAGTCAAAAAGACAATGCGAAACGTAGAGTATAACCATACTAAAAAGAATAAGAAGCTTGTAGGTAATCTTAGAAATTTTCCCCCAAACCAATAGAATCCGATACACAAGGCTCTACAGTAATCTTCATACAAGAAAGGCTCTTCTGGAAACCTCTTGTCAACATCTCTTTTTTACCTTGTTGGCTATCAGGGCAATCATTAAGACCCATTGTTCAGGTTGTTGTCCGGTATCAGAGCCTGGAATTTGGCACACACACCACCTTCCTTCAACCAAGTTGGTTTTAATCTCAAAAGAGCTTTGATGCCGAATTCATGCCTCATTTACCAGGCCCAATATTGGTACACAAATACGTTGAGCCAACATTCCAAGAACCGCAGGATTATAACCCGAGAACTAGTTTCCTTTTTTGCTTTTGTAGATATATCCATATCAGGCCGGTGGTTCACTCTTTTTGGCAACCCGTTTTCTGAAAGTTTCTTAACGAATTTGAGATTGAAAATTGCAACTAGTGCTAATGCGTCTTTGGAGCCTATTTCACAACAAACATACAATCGATACCTGGGTTGTAAAGCTGAAGTAGTCTGACTTGGTCTACAGGAACGTTACTGTTAAAGAGCCGTTTCAATTCACTATTGGTTCAAGTGTGCCATATTTTTAGCAGGTTCAAGAGGAAAAAAAGAGACTAATGAAAAGAAGGATCTGGGATGATTTCCCATTCTCAAGCCAATCCCAGACTGGTTGAGTAATGGAGTGATTGTTGTGGGGGTTCCATTAGTCTTGAGACGTCATGGTTTTATTGTCTCTTTCTCTGCAATCTGCACGAGTCCACTCGAGTCGTCCCTGAAATGAGAAGAGATTTCTCATCGTGACAGATATTGATGGGTCCTAGAAATGTATCTGGTACAGGCCGCCAACCACTTTGTTCTTTAATTAAGACTCTTTGTCAGGCCTGATACACACAAGACGCATGTAACTTCATTTGGACATGAAACAAGGGTTATAAAGCGCTTGACTTCTTGTTGCCGTTGTTGTCATTGACTTGTCTTCGGACCACCACCACCCGATCAATTGGTGGCCTTTGAAATTGGAGAAGAGGGAACAATTTAGGGTAGAATTTCCATGTTTTTTCCTCGCACAAGGCCGTCGTTGTGAGCCGTCCGTTGGTTCGTGGGTCGGGTCTTGCATGGAAGTGGATGAAGAAAACACTCGATTAGATCCAGGTTCTTTCTCTCGTCTCCTTGCTCTTCTTCGTCTTCATCCTCCTCCTCCTCCTCCTCCTCGTTTTCTTCCAAGGTCAAAGAGTCCTTTGTATGCAAGGAGTGATACTCAATTCACAACAACAAACAAAGGCCGTGGACGATTTCCTTATTTAGCTGAAGGAGCCAAATGAACAGCAGCCGCCAAGAGGACCTTTCAGGCCAGACTTGCCATTGGCACAAAGGTCAGTCAGGAAAAGGGAGATCCACTTCACGAGGTTAATTCCCAACTCACATTTAATCCCACGAATACTAACCAAAAACACGGCCGCCACATTGCTAGTTACGAACAAGCTCACCCGGCTCGCCAATGAACGCAGGCAACAGACTCAAAAACAATTGGTCAAGACCAATGGTCTCTTTTAAACTAATCAAAAACCAGCCGGACTTGCTCTGCACATAAACCAATCTTGGCAACATGAACAGCATCTGAATAGCGGCGTATTTATTTCGACTCAGTTTTTTTAAGAGTCATAATATTCTAATGGATTTGGCGAACGAATAGATTTGGGCACTGTTCCATTGGATTGTCAAACTAGTTGTCTCACCTCATCTCGAGCTTTCAATCAGTCTCTCGTCCTTTAATAAAGGTACGGTTACCGCATTATACAAATCCTTTTAAACCTAATACCGATATTCAAGACAGAAGCCTGAAAGTTTGCTTGGATGCCTGAGGACAATTCCGACGTCCTGGTTTACATTTAGAGCTTCAGCAATGCTGTAAACTTCGGTCCATGGTAGAGTGGATGCACTCGGTGATGTCAGATTTGGTCATGTTTGGAGTCCATCCGAACCAACAACCCTTTTGTTTTTTTCTCGGGCTTATGGCTTTCTTTCCTCCGTTCTCAGACTCCAACGAAACCTCAAACGGAAAACACCGTCCCGGCCAGCGTCTGACTAATCCACTCGATTGGACTCGGTTATTTTCAATGTGTCCATTATCCGAGCTGCCCCCTTGCACAACCAAGTTCAAGTTGATGTTAGTTGTTTGTCGATCAACCAACCGTTGGACGGGTCGCCTCACACCCTGGGCATTGACCGTGAAGACTTTAATACGATGTACTCAAGTTCTTGAGCTCCAGCTTCTTCTTTCGCCACTATCACCAATGGCCGACTTTCATGACGTTTGTTGGTGCGGTCCAGTGGGTGGAAATGGAAGTGAAGCCAAGGAAATATGGATCATTCTTGAACCCCATTGGATTTGCACAACGTGGACCGGAGATGATTGCGGATGTGATTGTAGCTCGATCGGAAACGAAATCCCGTCCAATCAATGTCAAGAGGGCGGAAATGCCCAAGAAAATGCACTGGATCCATCTCTGCGCGCTGTTCCAGCTTGACTTGTTCGTTTAAAAGCAATTTCCAACTTTTCACAACTGGTTTGTCAATCTCAAGTTCACTTCTAGGAAAAGGCAGCAAGGGGGGCGCTGGGGACTAGCCAGAGTTTTGCATGGACATATCCGCTGTATGGGTTGTTTGGCTTGGGATCGTTCCACTCGGCGGATTGGAATTCCAATCGTCATCACAAAGCTGGGAAACATGTCCCGTTCTCTTCGCTTGACAATCCCTGGGCTTTGAAAAGGAGAAGGACAGAGGATGAAGAGGAAGAAGAAGGCCTGGGGAGAACGAGAGAGTCCCATATGGATCCTTTTGGGATTGGTGAGGCCAGAAGAGAGGCTGGCTTTGTACCCACTTGGATGTTTCCCCTCCAGTTGGTCCAACTTGGATTGAGTTCTCGACCTTAAACCTCAAAATGGCGCTTTGGGTTGGACTCGGAGATGGCTTCCGTTTGAGGACAAAAGAATGCAATTCGGCCTGGCCTCCGGTTCACAAACACACGCACGCATGCACACACACGCGCACACGCACGCACGCATGCATGCACATGCCAACTAACACTTTCAAAATACACCACGAAACGAAACCGAGGAATGGTGTTGGGTCATTAGATGGCCTTTTCTTGAAACAAAATCCGAGCCACTTCGGACAAAGGATGCAAGTGGATTCAAACTTCGACGGTGAAGGCTGGAAGCATCGACATGATTCATGCTCCGTGAAACGCAAAAGCGGAAGATGCATTAAAACCCAACGGAGTACAAATTGATGAAGTTCAGGACGGAACAGGAATGCAAAAGTCAAACGACCTTCGACATCGATTCCACTCTATTGGCAAGAGATCAAGGTTTTTCCAACGTCTTTTATGTCCGAGACAATTTGGACCAGGGGTTCAATATCCATCTTTCCCCCCAAGGGCCGCAAAAAAGCAGCACCAGACCACATGCTGGTTGGTCATAACAGGTTCCCTTGGCTTGGCCAAAGTTGGCTTTGGAACCCTGAGGGGGAAAAGGTTGTTCGCCATAGAAGCCTTTGGTATAACTTCAAAATTTCATCAAAAGAAAACGAGCCCGTTGAAGATCGAATTCGCTACCACTATGAAGCAGGCCTGGCTTGAGTAGGTTGTGACCCAATGTATCCAACATCCCTTTCATTTGTCAATCATAAATGGCCTTTTAATCCACTTTCATTCACTGTTGTTAGTAACCAAAGAACTAGATTCTCTGTGGGATTTACGTACCTTCGACCGTTTACACGCCCTCAATGCCTGATTCTTGTTTGGCACATCAAGACGCAGTTTTAGGTTCCTACTAGGCAAATTCAGCCCATAAATCGAGTTGATCTCTCTGATTTTTCTTCTGCACTCACGTTCTTTCTCAAATGCAAGGTTGAGAGGGAGATTTCCTTTCTCTCTCTCTCTCTCCCTTTCTACCCCTCGTACCAAAACATATGATCGAAGGAAAAAAGATTTATGAGATTTCATGATCTGCTTGCAAAATTACCTAAAAGGGCCATTTTTAGCGAGCCATAGATCCACACGGACTTCCAGAGGATTTTAGATTGGCACTTGCGGCCTTGGCCTTCGACGTTCGAACGCAGAGCGGGGTTCCTTCTTTTTTTGCTGCTCGAGATCCCGCGGTCTTGAAAGTGAAGTTTGGGGCCTTGGTTTGGGTGGCCAAGAGGTCACAGGTGTGTTCCATAGAGCTCAAGATTTCTCCGCAATGGCGTTGCCAACAAAAACGAATCCTTCATTGGCCCTCTTTCAAGTGTGAAGCATTGGCAAACTGATGGTGGGCTGAATTTATGAATTCCTGGTGCAAAGCAAGTGCTGAAGGTCCCCGATGGTTTTTCCCTCCCCTCCCTTCGTCTCTCTCTCTCTCTCTCTCTCTCTCTCTCTCTCTCTCTCTCTCCTTCTTTCTTCACTCTTTCTCTCGTCTTCTCCCTTCGCTCACTCTCGCTTTCCTGCTTAACAAATCGACAGCCAAGGCCGGAATTGACCCTGGAACTCGATTTGGCTCAACAGCGGGCAAACTCATTAAATATTCATTGAATGATCGAGAAATTGACTCGACGGGTTGTTCTCCTCCCAGACAATCACAGGGAAGCGAGGGGGAAGGCGACGAGGCTGAAGTCGAGTACGGTCAACCAGTACCTAAAGGCCGTCTGTCGTACATGTGGAGGAGCGAGACCACGTCAAATTGGCAAGTGAGCGTACGTACGTATGGGAGTAAATGGATAAAAAGATAAATGATTGCCCAACAGAGTTCCATCTTGATTCCTTTTCAATGAATGCTCTTTGGCCGGTTTGGTTCATCTCTTTGAAAACATCTGCCCTTTTTGCCGCGGTCGTTTCGGCTGGCCCAACGTTTTCAAATCCGGGGATTACGGTCCTTTGTGCCAGGATTGCAGATGGTGCAATGGCAAGCATGGCGACTTTTCAGATCTGATCTGAAAAGTAGTAGCAGAAGAGGGAACTAACCTTAGCTAGAGCTTTTGAGAGGTTGCTGTTTAACTAAATGTAAGGTTACGCCGGACTTCTTCGAGGATTGTTNCCTGAGCCAGGAGCAACCCTGTACGCTTAACCAATTGATTTGGTCTCACGGTGAACGATTGGCGACCTCGGCGAGGATGTCGATCTGCCGTTCCCATTTGATCCGAGGGGTATGGATTATGAATTGGCATGAAACCGC
>NC_081440.1:12243204-12264568 GCF_007210705.1 Tigriopus californicus | reverse complement strand
AGGATTGTTTTCCGTTAATTTATGGAGACCAAGAAATTGCTCTGACTTGATTAACTGTTTTGAATTGCCATAACTTTATATAAAAAGATTCAATGAAGATGGTATTGATGTGCGATTTGTGGACTCAATTAATCTTATCAGGTATCAAGTTCCTCAATTTTGGTTTGTCTAAATGTATATTTTATAAATCATTCAATCGTTCATTTTAATAGTACCTGGGATTATGTTCCTTGTTTCGGTTGAAAAAGTCCGTGAAAATCCACAGCAAAAAGATGTGGAAGTGTGGAAAGCCTAGAACTTGAAAATATAGAAACATTTGCAAAGATCTAAAATAAATCCTACTAAATGAACAAACTCGAAATAACTTTTTTTTTCTCTATTGATAACCCTGCTGAAAGTTATAGAGTTCTTGAATATATTGTTTGTAAGTAAAGAACACTTGGACCTTTCTCTATTAATGATACCGTTGTCAGAGACGTGAGTCTCACCCGTCCAGTGAAGCCCGACCGCCCGGTATCAAATTGGTTCTCCGTTAGATATTGTCGTTACCTTCGAAAAAGAATAAGCCGCGAAGTAGGTATAACCGAATCGGGAACTTCTCCCGAATTAGCAAACTGCTTCGTGTTTTTGAGGGCTTCCTCACCGCTCCTGAGAATGTAATCCCCAGCATAAGTTCAAGATGAAAACTTTGCAGCTTTCATCAAATTACATCTTCATATAATATCGTTGGTGAGTCACTACAATCTGATTCACCTCTGAATTGGAATTTCCAAATCTGGTTAGCCCAGAGCCCTCTAAGTTAGCCCTTGAATGTACGGTTTATTTTGATTTTTTTACCAAAATCTTGTCGAAGTCTGAAGATCCTTATCTTTTTCACCCCATCTTTTGGCAAAATCAAACGCAAATTTCAGATCAAATGAATAAATGATGGTTCAGGCATAACAAAATTTTCTCCTCTCCTGAAAGTCCATGACTATAGAATTCCGTGTCTCTATTCAAGATGGATTGATTCATATACATAACTCAACTTGCCATTGTGTTTAGTTCATGGAAACGCTTGATCAATCCTCATCCGAAAGATTGTCAAACCGCTGTCTTAAAACTTGGTCTTAGTTTCATGGATCTAAAATGCCCTTAGTGTAGTACTGTAAAACGGTCAACTTCGTGTGCCTCGTAATGTGTCAGAAGTCAGATGACGAATGACCTCGAAAATTCCTCACCATTAAAAGTAAAAAAAAAAAAAAAACTCTTTACAATCTTTATTTTCAAAAAGGGCATTTTTTAAAAATGCCAGTCAATCCGCTGTCTTAAAACTTGGTCTTAGTTTCATGGATCTAAAATGCCCTTAGTGTAGTACTGTAAAACGGTCAACTTCGTGTGCCTCGTAATGTGTCAGAAGTCAGATGACGAATGACCTCGAAAATTCCTCACCATTAAAAGTAAAAAAAAAAAAAAACTCTTTACAATCTTTATTTTCAAAAAGGGCATTTTTTAAAAATGCCAGTCAATTTTTCATTGTGTTACTCCCGCAAAGAAGCATGACATCATTGTAGTAGAAGCAAAAAAGAAAGAAATGGACAATCCATTAGAAGGCAAAATATTTGGCAAATTTGTTGCTGGCACTGCAAAAGGGCGCCATCCATCGTTGACATTTTTCACTCAGGTGCACGTGTAAATCATCTTGATCAAATTTCCTTGTTCTCTAGGCCTATGAAAAATGGTACAATTTTCACACATGACAAGTCATAACAATCAGGTTTGTGCTGGAGGCAGGCAGGCTCAAGTCAGGAAGGAGGAGTCGGAGGAAAAAGCTTCCCTTCCTACCGATAATGAACCTTGATGCCAGTATTTAGCAAAGGCATCATTACAGCCGTGTACTGACTGAACAAGCAACCAAGGACGGGAAGATCTGAGTCCACGTTCCCCTGGACAGCCGCACAAGATTCCACGTAGCGTTTACAATCCGAGAAAAAAATGTGAACGAATTCCGTGCACTCCTTGTCCGTGTCAAAACTGACTTGACCTTGGGATCCGGCACTCAAGGTCCGGGTAAAGGGTAGTGTGCGGATCACTGGATAGAACTCCAAGAGACATTTGCCGTACTGAGATAGTCCAAAGGTGTCCTCCGGCGTAAGACACCCATCCACGTCCACGAAGGATTTGCATTGAGGAAAGGTCTCTCTCAGAAGCATCATTTGCTTCTGACAGGACCCGACCTTCTTGAGGGTCGTTGCAGCCTTCAATGAACCGTGAAGCTTGCCCCGAAATAGATCTACCAACCCAGCACGTTCTGTGGTGGTCGATGACGAGGTCGGGCTCCGGGCAGCGTTATCTTGGGAAGACCGCTGATCGATAGGTTTTAATCGGTCAAATTCCGCATTCACAACTCGTGTGACGAGATCCTCCAGATGCGTTGGGTTCTTGTCGTTATTATCCACAACGTAATTGGCCACACGGTTGATGAATGTGGTTTCATTAGGAGCCTGAGCCAGGAGCAACCCTGTACGCTTAACCAATTGATTTGGTCTCACGGTGAACGATTGGCGACCTCGGCGAGGATGTCGATCTGCCGTTCCCGTTTGATCCGAGGGGTATGGATTATGAATTGGCATGAAACCGCCGATCTCCAGGGTGTCAGGATTGTCGAAAGGGTCCGCGGTTAGAGACACTCTGTGGTTATTGTGGTCAAAGTTGGTTTCGTCAAAGAACTGCCGTCCAGACTTGGTCTTGAGCGGCTTCATTGGCTCGAAAACGATGCTGTTGGGAGTGTAAAAGTCTTGATGATTAGTCGAGAACAACCTTTTTCCCTCTTGTTTTAGGTTATGCAATTGATTCGAGCGAGCAGGCCTCCGGGTGATCTGAGGGATTCGGGGTCTAGAAATGGCCGACATGTCTCTACCTGCCAACTCATTTCTAGTTCTGGATTCACTTCGTGAAAAGATCTTCTCTTCGTTAGGCGGAGAATCGGTTGAAGTCGATAATGACTTGGCAAATTCAGGATGGGATGACTGTTTCAGTGTTCTTGGTGGTCTCTGGGAGGGTATGTTCAACATCATAGAAGCATGACGGGGATGAGTGAGTTCCTGGTCATTGTGAAGATCTGTATGAAAGTCGGAGTTGCCATCACGAAGCGCATGTGGAAGAGGTGTCGGGCCTCGGATGACAGTCTGACGTTGACGATAATGTTCAATAATTGCTGGAGGAGCAGGAACTATAGTCACGTGCTCAGGTTCCAGCGGATTATTCGAAGGCCTTTTTCTCCTCAATACCTTCCTCACCCTTTTGTGCCCTTTGGGATAGCCATTATCAACAATATCAATTGCCACGGAGTTTTGCGAGCGTTGTTGCCGATACGGGAAAGGAGTCGACGTGGGTCGAAGTCGTTCTGGAGGAGGTTGGAGTTGCTTTTGAGGGAAGTATTGGAATGGAGAACTGGGTCGCGAATGCTCCAGAGGTGGTTGCTCTTCTGTCTGAGGTTGAGCCAAACTGGCTGATTCTGGAAAGGTTGTGGGTTGACGATGAATCCTCCTGGGTCTGTCGTGGGATTTCTGCGCTTCTGATTGTTGGAAAGAGTTTCCGAGATAATAATCCGAGCTCTGAATGTGCCTCTTGGGTTTGGGGTCCGGCTCAAGGTTTTCATGCAACTTTTGGCGTTGTGGAAAATTGGTAAATGGCTGGGATCCATGATGGTTGGAGATTAGTCCTTCTGATTGCAGTTGTGGTGGTGGTGGTGGTTGTTGTTGTTCCTGATGATGTGTCTCTTCCTGTTCATAGAAATCTTGTTGCTCATGAACGGTTTGACGATGAGGTCGAACTGTGAACACTTGTCGGTGAAGGTTTTGTTGAAGAGTTTTCGGAACAGACTCCTCTGGTTGAGAATTGAAATTCCTCAAAATGGGCCTTTGATGATTGTTTCCCGGTCGTTGAATCTCGTCTGGTTGAATTTGATTGTCATTACCGGTAGGGTTGTTGAACCTCCGAGGGAACCGACTCCTCAGGGGGTTTGGTGTGCTCTCCTCCTCAATGTACTCATAAGTTTCCTCGGTGTCTTCATAGTGATTCTGGGATTGACTGGGGTTGAAACTCGTAAACGGTGACCGGTGTTGATCCACGTTGGAATTGGAACTGGGTGTGGTGTACTGGTTCAGGACCACTCTTTGAGGATGTCCCCGAAATGGGGTGCGTTCCACAACCTTATGGTTGTTCTCTTCTTCCTCTTCAAAAGTGTTTTGGTGCTCTTCATACGCCTCCAAATGGGAGGGTGTCTCGGTGGTTGTAGTCAAGTATTGGTACTGGTTTCGTTGAGGCAACCAATTCCTTACCGTTGGTCTAACATCGGTCTGAATTGGACTGGGTTGTCCGTCGTCATGATGCTCTATATATTCGTGCTCATCGTCGTTTTCCTCGTGATGATTGGCGAAGGGTTGTCGATATCGGATCCGCGTTCGGTCTTGGAAATTTTGCTCTGGCTCCTCTTCTCCTTCCTCTTCCAAGGCTTCCAAATCCTCCACAGGGAACACCAGGAGGTCCTCGGAGTACTCTTCCGGCTCTTCTTCAAAATGGTCAGTCTCCTCAGATGTGAAAGAGGATGCGTGAAGGCGTTTCCTTCGGGGTCGATCTTCGGAATGTTGGTATTGAGTGGGAATTTGAGGGCGGGGTAAGGACTCAGTTCGAGGTGGAAGATGGGGCAAGGTACCGCCCATAGCCGAAGGCATAGTGAACACTGCATACGACTTGTTTGGCAGAGAATACCCAAATTTCAGAGAACTTTCCGCTCCTGAAATGCAGGGACAAAATTGTGTTACAGATTACGATCTAAAGCAATTGCGCTGTCATGCAAAGACATTGCTATCATTTGCTTGGACATAATGAATCCAGGGCGTGACAATCGCAATTCAGAGAACGAAAATCGATTGTCTCAAATGAAAAGATATTAAAGCATGAACAAACCTTGAAGTTCCTCTTTGCTATGCGAAACATCAAAGTCTAGGTTCGACCCTTTGCGCACTTTATAATTTTTCTCATCTCCAACCTCGACGGTATTGATCAATTTCACAGATGAAAACAACACCAACACCAGAAAAATGCCATGGGTAAACCATGCTTCACTCAATTCCATGATCTCTGCTCTGATATTGTAGACGATTGGCAACGAACTGCCAAATATTGGACGCGAATCTCAATCGAAAACTTCTCCTCGTTGTCCTGGTATTTGCACAGTTGGTCTCGAAATTAATGATTTGTCACAATGGGACGTTTTGGCACACGGAAGCCAAGCAAACTGTCAAGTACTGTGTGGTATGTTATATTTCTGAAAAACGGCGCAAAAAAGCTTGGCTGCCATTGATGGGGGGGTATTTTGGGTTCTAGCGCTGAATAAGCGTCTTATTGTTTTAAAAAAGAAGTTCAGGAAGGAGAATCAAACCGGGGACCATCAAATGTAAGGGTCTTCGCAAAGTCTCATTTTGTCCTTTTGCCATTTCAATTGAAATTATATCGATAATTAAAACCAAAGGCTCTCCTCACGTTTGCGAAATAACTTCATTCTTGAATTGAAACATATCTATAGTATTATATGATGAATTCTTAACTCCCTACATTGATATCTAATTCACTAGTAAAAGATGGTTAAGAAGCTCAAATAAATATTGCAATCATGGTCATTGATGTTCTCGTGGTTTATTCCCAAAATAGACATCATAATTCTTTGGATTCAACCTCTAAGAAAAAATCATTGTCCTCTCGAATACTTTTGACAGCAACTGTATTGCTTCAGTTCATCTCCCTGTGCATTGTGCCAAAGAACCTTAGTCCGATTCCCCCTCCTACTCCTACTCCACTCCTCCTTTTTCGACTTCTCCCTCATTTCATCTCATGTTCCCCCCTTCCCCCTTGCCTCAGCCCTTCCCCCCCCCCGAACTTTACGTTCAGGCCCGACTTGCATTGCGAACTTGAATTCGTCCAAATTGCTGGTCGGTCCGATCCAAACCACCGATGACAGATCAAAATGCCTTAGACTCTCGTGACTTTTTGACAGAAGACTATGATAGTCGTCATCACCATCATCATCATCATCATCACCATCATCCTCATTATGGTTGCCTTCATGACTTCCAATTCTAAAATCCATTCCGGCATTGTCTCGAGATGTGTTTTTCCTGACCATTGAGCCCACTTTATTATCCAAATTATTCTGAACAACTCCGGCCAAGGCCATCTCATCTGGCTCATTTGAATTGGCTAAACACGAATAACTTTCTGTACCAAAAAAGGATTGCCCGGTTAAAGCCATCTCGAAATAGTAGGTTCCCTAAGAAATCACATCGAATGATGAGTGAAGGTTTTTCTTTGACCATGAAAAAGAGTCCAAGTCATATAAGTCAAGAAACACGGGAGTGATTAGATGACGCGGTTGTTTACCACACATTGCTCCTAATCTGGATGGATCAAGGATTTCATGAGTCAATGCCCTACGATAGCAAATAAGATGGTTTACAAGGTTTTTGTTCATACTACGAAATCTAATTGATCACCATCAATAAATCGTTCTACTACTACTTCAAACCAAATATTAGGTGACCAAAAGCTTAAAGGACCCCAACATATATTCTGAAAACAAAATCATTCACAGTATGATCGTATTAACCGCTTCGTCATATAATTTGGAAATTCAAACTTGAAGATCTTTTCTCTTCATTTTGAAAAGGTTCCTTATTCAGTTTTGATTAAAGATGTCTCAAATATTCTGTCAAAAGAAAGAGGCTTAATGAAATTTGGTATTTACTTAACTTTACTTTAAGATAGTAGACGTCCTGCCCAACATTTAATATTGGGTACGCTTCTTCTTCAAAAATATGGCCTAGAAAAATATGTATGATTATAGCGAGGCAAAACAAATATGATTGTTTATTTTGTCAGATTGCTATCAAATTTTTTTCATCAAACCTTTTTTCTTTCATTTAACTTTTCATTGAGCCTTTTAAGACAAGAAGTTGGCATTAAATTTAAAACTTTTACAAGAAATGAGTTCGAGTATCAATTAAAAAAGTGGATGCAAGGAAATCAAGTCACGTCGATCTTAATTTGTCAGATCAAATGCCTTTTCATGATTTAGCGATTCAGATGCAAAACAAGATAAAATGCTAATAAAAGATTCATCACTTTCTTTCTCCTCCTTCACTTTCCCCAGGAATGCTTAGGATTTATAAATGATGGTTCCAATCGAATATGATCACCTCGAATTGGCATTGGGGAAAAACTCTGATGGATGAACACAAGAAATACCATGGAAATAAGTAAAAGTCATGGTTCGCCATGCTTGGCCACCAACGATGGCAACACTGCCACAAACATCCAATTCACCAAAGTTCACAGACATCACATCTGATATTTATTGGCATTTGGTCAAGGTTTTCGTCAACAGGAAGTAGTTATCTCTTACTTTGAGTTGTATGCATCGGAATATAATGAGAATGCGGATTCATTGTCATTTGAAAAGCAGGAATTGTTCTCTTTTTAACTTTGGTTTTGTTCCGCCTCTTTTCGTGATGAAATAGAAGGAAAGGTGAAATGAAGGGAATGGTACCCAGAGGAACAAAAGAAATGGAACACATTTCTTGACTTCATCATAATTTTGTGAAAGCTAGAAAAGAATCGCCTCATTCAGAGTTTTTCTCGGGGTTTGCGTCACTAATGGATTGAAGAAGGAGTTGCTCTTTCTCATCTTGGTATTACTCTTCTGCCTACTAGTCCACTACGTACTACCTTCAGTATATAAGAACCCAAGAATGGGACAAATCCTTGTCAGTGGAATTTTGGAGGACCTCGAGGAATCAGGAGAAAGTTTGAAGGTGGGTGGAATCACGCAATACTTTTGAAACTTATGGTTCACATTATCAATGGAAAGCTCTTGTTACGTCGTATCATTAAGGATTAAATATTAATGAAAAAGCTCACCGAAAATGGGCTTGATTGGCATTACAGGTTTAATCTTAGCAAGCACGTGCAGAAATTGAACTTACGTGTAAATAATAACATGGCAATGCAATCAAAGTCAGAACTAAATGATTTGATTGATTTAGATATTGATGTCACAGAAGCTCCGACGTATGCTTGACAAACTATTCGTTGTAAAATACAATTACACTTTCAATTGCACTATGGAGCTCTTGGAAAAAGAAGTTATGTTTGTAAAAACAGTTATAATTTTTGCTTGTATCTTTTTACCTTTTCATGGATCTCGTCTCTGTATTTATTCCCTGCAACCACTATTTGAAATCAATTGTTGTCTTTAAAATGAGCAAAGAAAAACGACATATTTTCGACCAATGGATCTTTATAGCAGCTCCCCACATTCATCCTCATAATCAAGGGTTGGATAAAGATGCAATTTTGGAGCCAAAATTGAAGTCACTTTTGCTGAGATTATTATTTGGTAATTGAATCAGCCCCAACAGCCCCCACCCATTTTACAACAAGAGTTTACTTTGCCCTGACTGCAAGGAAAAAATTCTTGACGAATCCCTTCTTAAGCGTGGATCCACGGAATTTTCTTCCGCCGTTAGCTCATCTCAAAAATGTTCTCCTTCAAAAAATTGGTATGAATAGGAAAATTGCTTGGGTCTAATAATAGACATTTCTATTTCTTATTTTAATCGTTACTCTATGGTTTGTGCATGATTTTTCGTGGGGTGTTTGTTTTTCCCTTCATGAATGTTTTTTGGCCAATGAAGATTTCGTTTTTCCAATTACTTTTTCTTTGATAGTTTTCCCTCAGTCTATGATGCCATTTTACAAATTGTGTTATGCAGTAGCTTTGAAAGTATACAATAAATTATAACAAAAGAATAAAAAACCGAAGGTATCATCAAAAATATTTCCATATTGCCCAGCTATTCAACAAATGATGCCCGAAATTATATTTTCAGCATCCTAGAAGAAATTGGGTTCAAATTACATTTTTATCAAAATTTCTAAATGTAAGATCTTAATTGACCGCGTGCTTTGTTGTTCTGATCGGTTTGGGTTTGGGCTAAGAAATCGATGTGTGACGCATTTCTTGCTGCAATTTTCTTCTTATACTTCAAATCTTTAATTGATTTCACGAAATGGAATTCCCTGTCGATGTTGAAAGATTAAACAAAGTTAAAGTTGGCAAAAGCATTGGTCCATAAGTAGGTGACAAATCGTCTTATAAAAGAGGTTCTAAGTCAGACAGCGGAATGGCTAAAGCGTAGATTCATTGTCAGGAAGAAGGTACTTTTGCAGCCTATGCATACAAGGTGCGTGCTCATCAAAATTAGAGTTCACGGCTTTCGTTTAACTTTTGTCATGGATGTGCATAAATTCAAATTGGCTCACGAAGTGCTCCTAACTTTATCAAATTCTTTCAATGGCTTTGAAATTTAACAAAAAGGCGCCAAACCAGTACATAATAATTGGTTTAAAGAAATTCATTAAGGACTTCTCAATAATCTAAAGCCACAATCTAGTCAAGAGTGTTTGGGTTTGTTTGGCTTCCTTATCCGGAAAACAGTTCCTTGTTCCGTACATCTGTTGGATTTAAGTCAGTCCTAAATCTTAAAAGTAACATTTTTTCTTGGCTGTCATCATAATTGCAAAACTTCCCATGTTTACGTACTCCATGGTTAGACAGTAGTGTTTAGTGATGGGATCAAATCAAATTTCAAATTTAAGCTTGCCAGAAAACGGGGAAAGTGAAAGCACTTAACTTTTTTTTCGGTAACGCAAAAACTTAAGCCCTGGTTTGACCGAAGAAAAATCAGGGTTACTTTTTGAGGCTAACTAACGGGTTTCGGACATTGCACCAGTAATGTTATAGGCCATTACAAGTGTAAATTGGTAACCCCACTCGCAATTTCGCGTGATTTTTAATTTGATCCCCATCAGTAGTAGTGATGTATTTTGAGTAGTGATGCTTTTTAGCGTCAAGGACCTCGATTAGGGCTCCACTACGTTTAAATGAGTAATAAAACGTGGCCCTGCCGTTCTAGGTCTTGAGACCAGGGCTGCTTTAAAACTTCATTTCTCTACCCTTTTTCGTTTGGATTAGGAACCGTACCAGATAAACAGCTGATTTTCCGGTTCGAAATGCTTAGGCAAGCTCTGACAGGTTCGTCTGTTTGCTAGTACCAGTGCCAGTGATGCAAATATGGGGCTTCCAATACAGTTTTTGATTGGCTGACCTTAATTTTACGGTACTATGAGGAAAGGTCAGCTTCTATAAACTAGTTTGAAGTGCCAAATTTGCATCACTGATTCTGGCAGGCAAGTTTGTTTGCTGGTACCGGGTAGTGATGGGATCAAATGAAATTTCAAACTCAAGCTTGCCAGAAATCGTGGAAAGTGAAAGCACTTATCCTTTTTTTTTGGTAACACAAAAACTTAACGCCTGGTTTGAGGGAAGAAAAATCAGGGTTACTTTTTGAGGCTAACTAACAGGTTTCGGACATTCCATCAGCATTGTCATAGTTCATTGAAAACGTAAATTGGCTCCAGTGTCTTTCTACTCGCAACCTTCCTTGATGATTAATTTGATCCCCATCAGTAGTACTGGGAGCTTGGCTAAACGTCCGAATTAGGCAGGTTGTGCTTTTCTTGAAGGTTTAGAGCGTTTTCGGAAAATCTAAGGGACATTATTTAAGAGTGATTTGCAAAATATTTTTTTGGCCAATTTATCCTTTCAGAAGATAGTTATCCCATCTCAGCAATGCTATTTCATCAATCAAAATGCAAGGTCTGTTTTCCTCTTATGGTTCCAGTGTTTAGGTTTCAGATGAATTTTTCTGTTCTTCAGGTGAAATCAGGTATAAACAAGCTGACAAAATGAAAGTGTGAATTTTCTAGTTATCTAAGATTTGTGAAAGACGGACAAATCATTCTTGTGCTCAATACTAGTTCGTCATTTTTCTGTCGAAATTATAACAACGGTTTGAAATATCAATCTCAGCACTATTAAGAGAAAGATTTGCAGGTTACTTACAGCAAAGTTACAAATTCACTGAACACTTGTATGAATATGTATTTTATGGTAAACATTAACAAAGATTCATATTCTTTTGGTAAGCAAAGTTTCTTGCAAGTCCTTTGGGTCGTTTCCACTCAGCGTTTGATGTCAGCATTTTTAATGGGCATAGCCTCCAGCCATGACAAAAATATTGAACGAATATGAGAGGTTGATAGTCCCTGACTTAAAGATGTGCTCAGAACACATCGAAAGCTTCTCCGATCGTTACTCTTGGGTACAAATCATAGTCGAAAATTAAGTACGTGGGGGGCTGACATCCTCGTGTTTCTTATTTCCCTATTCACTTCTTGCGAATTGGACATAAATTGATAAATCATTAAAATGGACATTTGTGATGTGTAATTTTACATTGGTGAAACATTTCCTATATTTCTAGTTACTATCTGACAGGTAATTAATGTATTAATTCAATAAGCAATTGTCAAAATGCCAATTGTAATCAGAAACTGTGTTTACTTTTACTGTCTCTTTTTCGTATTAGAATAACCAACTTTCAGTCCAGTGGGCTCATATTGACAAAGTCGAATTCTCAATACAAGAAAAAGCAACAGTACCAGTTTTTCCCACGCGATTTTGAACTCAGATCGATTCCCATTTCCAAGCCGACTATTATTATGAATGCGGATCTTTATTTTCTCATGCTTGAGTGACAAAAAACAACTCTCATCTTGGCCAATATTGAGAATGGATCAACGAAAGTTACGTCAATGCCATGTTCATGAAAAGTAACAAAACTAGATTCGTACATATCGGCTTCTCTTAAAAAAAATTAAACGACGAAGCGAACGCTATTGATCTTTGTCAAGGTCATGAACCAGGTCAGGTTTGTTACCTTGGTTGTTTTGGGTTTTGCCGTTGAATTTTAGTGGGTATTGAAAAAGTATGTCCAAAAACTTGAAGTCACATTGGAATGGGCCGAGATTTACAATTTCAATGCCCCTTGTCTAGGAGTGATAGGATCTCACTTCTAGCCCCTAAGGCCAGAAGTTCTCCACTCCATTGGGCGGACACCTTGATTGGGAATGGATAGGGGACTCCTTAGGAGTGAACTAGAGATCTATTGGCAAACATTACAATAAGGGTACAGTTCTTTAATATATTGAAGGCATGAATCGGATGGTTAGATTTTCAAGACCAAGAGCAAATATCAGTAAACTTAGAGCATGATACTCTATATACTCACCTATGGTGATTTGAGTGGTAACCACAATAAACCAATGGTGTAACAGGTGTAACCCTTTGCCACATTGGAGGGTTGCTACTAGAGCTACTAGAACTTTTACCCGAATTTGGAGAAATTGGCCGGATTGGAGTCTTTTTGAAACGAAACGGGACTCATAGTAATGTTCTTTTCCTTTTGTCTTTGGATTTCTTCATAAAACGGGCCTAAGTCCGTCACGAGTTGACCTTGTAAGATGCACGCTCTCAAGGAAAAAAGATAGTTTTGCAAAATTAGAATAAGTTTTCGTGAGCCCGGCCCCAGCAAATCATCTACAGGACTAGAGCATAACACGAATTGATTCGATATTAATGTGTGATTTGAAATGATTTGCCTTTGAATGATGGTGACTAATAACCTTTAATCAAATTTCAAAAGGTTAGATCTTCGCACTTGTTTTTCATCTTGAACCATTGGTGAATGAGAAATCGATCAATATTTATCCCAGATATTTTTTGGCCGTATGTACCCCTCCAGCGTGATATAAGTAGTTCCAAGTTGATAATTGACATGCCTTGAAATGGCATGAGACCCAAGATTTTTTCAAAGAACACATGAGATGGCTCTTGAAGAACATGCATGCACTCTGTCTGTTCTTTAGGACCAACTCTCAAAGTAACATTTTCGAGGAAAATCTATTGAAATGACTTGGTAGAGTTGAGCAGCTCAACCTGGCTCATTCAATTTATGACTGAAGTTTCAGACATTTATGATGGGATTAGAACACTTTGACCATCACATGGCCACAGAATCCCACAGACCATGAAGGCGCTCAGCGCTCTATGAATCTCTCCTGCCATTCAAGAAATCCGCACCTCGGATTAATTTGTCAGCTGGGTTTTCAATGATATTTCAGTCATGCGCAAATCTGTCGTCCAAAACAGGCCATTCACCCATTAGCGCCTTGAAGATATTCCGTACAGCTTCACCTATACGATGTACCATGGTGGCTTGGCTTTTTATTAGTCGAGACACTGTCTCAACTGAATAAGCCTTTGGAATGTGATACTGTACTGGAAACGTGCTCTTTCCCGTAGTCCTAAAGAGAGCATTTTCGGTTTAAAAGAAAAGAAGTCATTAGGGACTGCATGCTATTTGGTGCCTGAAGCCCCACATATTTTAGTTGACTTCTTGTTCTCTCTCAATTGGACTTATTCGTGACTGTTGTTCTTCTCGCATTCTCGCTTCTCACACTCGTCTTTGTGGTCTCTCCAAATCCGCGAATCCCTGTGGAGTTCTTGACGAAGAGACACGTCTCGTCCCTTGACTCGTGAAAGATTTGAGACTTTTTAATGAAATAGGGTGCTTTCGTAGTAGCAATCTCAGATTGGATAATTTGAACAAATCTCGTGTTTAGGATTGATTCATGAGTTTTTTTATCTATCTTTGAACCATCAAAAAGCTGTACTTGAGTGGATGCTTCACAAAGTTCATGTTAAGTGAAGAGCTAAATCATTCTCTGCTCGAAGTTAGAATATCTTAGTAACTTTGACGAAACAATTGGGAGTTATAGTTTGTGTATTGATTAATAGTCTAACTTGTAATTTTTTTTACCCCGCCCAATATTAAAAAAAACATTGGCACTAGCTTTCAAAAAGAGACAAAACGCTAGGTACATTCGACTTTGATGTTTTTGCTTGTTTGTAAATTGGTTGTAAAATGTTCACGCTCTCAAAGATGCCAGACACGTTTTTATGAGCGGGGGATAAGGGTTAAGTCTAGATTTTCCAGACCTATTTCTAGTTTCATTTTCCATTGCCATAACAGTACCATTTCATATTCACATCAGCCCGTTTTTGAAAATTATGCGACGTTTTTGTGCCAAACCATGGAAGAACTATTTGTCTGCTTTGTCAATTTTTCACACAACGATCCTCTAAAGTCGGAAAGAAGAGGCGAATTGTCGCCTCATCTGCAAGAATAGAAGATTCATCATCAGACAACCATCACGGCCATTACTAGTCCTTCTATAGCCATCCAAACAACCACTATGGTTGCTTGAGCTACATACTACAGCTACTACCACCACCACCACCACCACCACCACCACCACCAATATATGGTACTCAGCGAGACCGAAATGTGCTTCAACTCAAATCCACATCATCTTTACCTCGGAAACGGTTCTTCCGAGACGTGAGAAAAAATTCAGATAATTTTGCACAAAACCGACTCTGATTGCTGTCATGCATGTGTGTGAGTGAGTTGTGTTTTTGGAGGCCTGAAAATCAATTGTGCTCTCTCTGTCTCTCGATTTTTCCTGTTCGTGGTGTTCTATCCCATTGGAGGAGAGCGCCATGAAAGTTTGGACAATGACAATCGTGTCATTCCCAAATTGAGACATTGTGGATATCATTTGTCGAGCTTAACTCGCCGCACAAGACAGTTCTGTAGGTGCTCTTCTGTTGTCTTCAAGCTCTCCGCCGAGCCAGCAATCTCAGTCAGATATTGGCCATGAGGGTGTTCACATCGTTACTCGGAGCTCTCTTTCTGGCCGAGCTCTCTTTTTGTAGCGCCTGTGATGATGCTATTCGAGAGAAATATTGCCATCTCTCGACATCGGCATCATGTGCCAAATGCGAGTTGGGCCCTAGGTGCCCTATAAACGGGCCTAGGTCGATTATCGATGGGTCGATCATAATTCGAGGTCTGAAGGAGACCCCTAATCAGCGATTCCTTTTGGACATCTTGGACCAGAGGCGCATTTCCCAATCGTTTTCCTCTTGTACTCCATTATTCCAATGGGACGAGGATCTGGCCATAGTAGCTCAAGCTTGGGCCGATCAATGAGCTATGGTTGAATATGATGAAGACCAAGTGGGTCCAAAAAGGCCTAAGAAGCTTCACCATGATATGCGAGAACAACGACTTACATCCGTGGAACATCGATTCGACAGTGATCCTGGTATTGCCCAATCTGTTCATTGGACCCGGACATCCAAAGCCGACCTCGACCCCAAACTCATCATTGATCTTGTCAATTCCGAGATCCAAACTGAAGAGGGTCTCATCGATGGACTTTTCACTAGCTCATCTGAGGAAGCTGGTCCGCTCATCACTTTTGCTCAAGCCACTCATGTCGGATGTGGTTGGATCCAGTTCCCATCCGATCATGCGGGAGAGTTTGAAAACTTTCTGGTCTGTAATTATGGAATGGGCATGGTTCAAGAGACCACTTGTGCCAATGGCACCAACATCAACCCCAATAACCAGACCTCCTACATTACATACTTCAGTGCTCCCTCCCAAGTGATCGAGGACGTAAAGGCTTGTCTAAAGGCTGTGAAATGTCGCCGACGTCAATTAGATTTCAGTCCTGATTCGGAAAAGTGCAACAATAAAGTAGAGAATTGCTTGACCGCCAAATCAGGATTGAGGTTTATCAAGCCCGCCAAATTGAAACAGATTGCCCGATCTGGAAGCTCTCCGATTGAAATTGAGGCTTCGAAATGTAAGATCGACACCATTCTGTGTCTTTTGAATTCCACACTTGCTTGTGAAGACCGCATAAGGCGTTGTTTACCCCTTTTGGATCTGCTCAATCCGGATTCGGATCGAAATCCAGAGATCAAAGAGTGTCAATGTAGCAATCTCATTTTGTCGGATGGCACTCACGGAGATTGCTCGCAAAAGGATGCAGTGACTGGGAAAAAGTTTTGATATGTTCAAGAAAGTCCGTGTGTGACTCTTGGTGGTTCCCAAGTGATCGAGGTCTCTGAACCAGACATGAAGCTCAATGATTTAGTCCACAAAAGCTTTGATTTGTGCGATAATAATGATGGAGATGGTGATAATAATAACGATGATGATGAAGATGAAGAGGATACTACGCTTACCAATGAAATACAAATCTGATCATGACTAAAATTAAACTTTGAATCAGCCAATGTCGAAGGAAAGAGGGTTCAATACATTCAATGTACGATACAACACGATATATTTATTTTTCAGCCATGCCATGGAGTGGTTTTTTTACAGGGTGTTCAATCATCGGACTCCTTGCCGTCTTTGTCTCAGTGTAAGTATCTACGTAGATGCAAAACACTCCTTGGGGATGTTAATCTCTCTACCTCGACCTCTAAGTGAGGAAAGATACTGCAAACATATTCAAAAGCATATTTTTCTTCAATTTCTTATCGTGCGTTTCAAAAAATGATGAATCAGATCTACACACATCAATTATGAGTTTTATATCCGATCATGAATGTTGGATTGCTAATGGATTACAATTTCAAGAATCGTCAAATAACCATTCAATCAATTTAATGTGAAAAAACAATGATTCACTTGTCAAAGCAAATCACAGACTATTTCAATCAAACATTACTTCATAAAAACCAAGCCAGCGAAGAGTCATTAGCTTCTGCGCAACATTATAACGACACAAAACAAAATACACCAAACAAAAAAGAAAAGCCAGCTTTTCCCAAAGAGGGGTTGCGTGAGAATATCCTGCAACATTGCGTGATCTTCGTTCCAGGAACTCCGAATCCCCTGCTCAAGAGACCCTCGACTTGAAAGACAACGAATCCAACCTGAATCCCTTATTGGTGAATCACGTCTTGCGGGTCAAAAAACCTTGCAAATCTAACCTCGACATAGACATGAACCTCGATGCTCCGAAAATACCTCGATCTAAACGATACGCTTATGATGAGGGTATGGAGGAATCCGACAATCTGTCTCCTTGGAACGCTGTCTTTCCCCGGCGAGGTAGTCGGAATGATGCTCTTCGGCACGCCCTCAGGATCAAACGCGTCAATGACATGTTTAGCAAACACGCCCTCCGGGTGCGCAAGGCCTCCTCTCGCGCCCGAGGGTATGCTCTTCGAGTTAGGAGAGGGGACACTATTGACCCAAGCGTCGACGATTACACTGACTTCATGGAACCTACTTTCCGAGGACAAACCATGACATCAGACCTTCTTGGCTCTAACTAATGGACAAGATAAAGTTATAATGATATAAGATTAATACTACATGTACAAAGTCAACTAACATAATACATCATATTTATTCATATTCGTCACTCTTTGGTTGGTGGAGGAAGATGAAGTTGTTCTTTCATGAATGAAAAAATAGGCGAAAGAATGTGCCAAGCTTTCAAAGTGGGACATTAGTTCCTGACTGATTAAAATGTGAAATGTTCAGAATGGATAGTATAATTTGACTAAGTTCTGTTGCTCTGGGGAGAAGCTGTAAAGAGTTTGAAATATAAATCATGCCAAAAAGTGACGGTGAGCGACAGTGGTATTTATTCGATTTTCCAGTTGATTATGAAATGAAAATGATTTATTGGCTCTGTATCCGCTGAATAAATAGGAGGTGTATAAAAGGGTTTAGATTAAAAGTCGGAAATGAAGGGGAACCATAGGTAGGAGGAGAGGAGTAAGACTTCAATCGGCAGAGTGAGACTGTAGGTAATAGTATTGCTGGGTCAAGTCTGGCAAAAGTCGGACTCTTGCGAGTCCTTTAATGGATTCAAGTCCACCTATGAACCCATTTTGATGTTATTAAACTAAATTAGGCTAGCGCAATTACCTTTCAAGTTTTTGCATTTTACATGGTCAAACCATGAAGGACTTAGGCCGTTTCATAGAAATCAAATGAAACAGGAAGAAAGTTCAATATTACGAGCCTGGGCAATTCCTCCAAATTCGAGTAAAAGACTCGAGTGTACCCGGGCTCTAGCCCGGACTCGTCCCAGAACCGGTAGGTATCTACGAGGTGCCTACAGAACCAAAATGCTTACTTTGCATATCTTTTGAAATATGGTGGGGCCAATTTTGAGCAGATTTGGCTAAATTTTGTTCTGTTGTTGTTGACCATGATCAAATATTTTTCATTTCGCCCAAGCATGTTGATGCCACCCGTGTCAAGTTCAGAGTGATGTTATTTTCGACCTCACAAAGGCAGAAAGAACGCCAAGGACATTAAATATCTTCTAGACTACACGTGTCTACCAAGTTAGTCACTAAATACTCATGCCATTTTAGACATAAACAAAAATGGTCTAGAATCTTTGTGGCCTGAACTTATTGGATTGTATAATCCAGCTATACTAGGCCCGTGATGGCGTGAAGAAAAGTTAAACAAAATGAAAATAACTCAATTATGGCCACTCTTAACGAAAAACTGAAATGACCTAAAACTACTCGAAATAGGCCATGCCATAATTCCATTTTGGCAACTTAATCTGTTACACCAATATACATGAATAAAATATGGTGGGAATGCATCTTGATCTGAAAGGCATCTGGTACCCTCAAAGCTGTTCACGGAGGAGTGAACCACTGGAATATGGACAGGGAGGCCAAGGTTGAAAATAAGCAATTGCGATTCGAGTCATTTTTTTCAAATTTCAATTCATTCGAACGATTGAATCAAAAGTTAAAAAACGAGTACATAAAAGGATACAGAATGAATGAGTGGTAATGAATTACCCACAACAAGGCTAGCTCATCCCCGTCCATATTCCAGTAGTTCATGGCGCGGCACACGTTTTCGGAAGAGATTAAGAATAAATTCCGAAAGAATGACTGGACTTGAATCTAAATACAAATGGTCATGAGAAGAGAAAAAATCTTCCATGAATTCCCTTCAAAAGTTCTTTGTCTGATTTCTCGGGGAGGAGCCACAACCTAGTACAGCAATATCACATTTCCAATGGTTGGTCTGAAGTGAAGTTTTCTTAAGTGTACTTGAAATCATTGACCTTTGGCCTCAAAGATCCGTTTACAGTAAGCCGGATTACTTTTAATTTTCTTAGCACATGACAATCACGACGGTTCTAGGTATTAGATAGTCTCTAGTATTAGATAAACCCTTGTTTAGTTTTGAACGAGATCTAGACCGTTCCCTGCGAACAATACCTGACCAGCCCTACGTTCAGGAGGCCTTAAAGTGGTAGGTGCAAATCGTTGACAAACCAATTTTGTTACAAAACATGACGTGACTTGCTGCGAAATCATTCCCAAGTCTCTGGTTTAAAACCCGTAAAACTGAATAAAAAATGGCGGAAGCAGGACAGACAAGACTTGTTAACTTTCTTCGAGCCTCATTTTGACGAACTTAATGCAAACAGCATTAGATGGATAGCTTTTTTCCTATCAATCATTCGTTCTTCCTATTTCGAAAAGTATATCAAATGTGTTTCCATAGATGACTGAATTATGGCTTTTCATATTCATTCCTACCCTTTATTATTGAATGTCATAATTACGCTAATATCCCACCTTCAGTTGATAACCTAGAACCTATCTGAACATTTTTATGGGAACTTACAGCAGCAGCTGTATTAAGACGTCACATCTTTTTTTGACAAGTAACTTGTAGTCGTAGGCTTAAGAACTAACTCCCCGTTAAAGAATTAAATCACATTATCAGTTCATTTGCTCAAAGAAGAAATTGTACCTTTTATAAAACATACAATAAAGTTGAAGTTTACCACTTGTTAACACACATGAGTTACTTTCATATTGAAAAATGACTATTTAGGGACTACTGGCCTTGATATTTAAATGACTCACTTTAACAATTTCTTGAAAACTTAAAGCAAAACTTGCAGATTGTTTTTAATGCCCAATATCAAGACAACGAGCTGCAAAAATGCGGTGCCGTCATCTTGCCACCCTTGCATCAATCTTCCAATCAGGTATGGAATGGACCCACAAATGCTAATAAAAAAAGCAACTTTGAAAGTCAGTCTATGTCAAGAAGCCCCACATATGCAACAATTAAGGTGTGACTTTGTGAGCGCCAAGTGTATTCTTAGTGTGTGTAAACTAACCTTTTGAAAAATAGGACAGATTGGGGCAGACTGTTCTTCATTTATTTCTAGTGCGTCCAATTGCCTTCAGATTAACCTTTCAAAGTCTTAGATAATTTCATTGGTGTTCACGGCAGGCCAATGGACTGAAAAAAATAACTTTTCGCGTTCATGGCATATCTCAAGAAGATCATGTCGCAATCTAGCGCACTCCTGAGATTTGTCAGCTCGACTGGAAAATGGCGTTGCCATCAATGCACATCACCCCATCGTCATTCCCAGGGAGACATGATAGCCGGAAGACTCTCTAACCCGGCCTTATAATGAGACATGAAATCTTAACACACAACGGTAGCGAAAGGAATGGAAAGGCAGTTGAAATTCCAGCATATTCTGATTTCATACATGCTATTTTATATTTTATAACAGCTGAACATCTTTTTTTCCTAATAAGAATGTGGTTATATACATCATCCATTTCCACCTCGCCACCTCGGAAAGCTTTCTTTTTTGTCCTGCACATTTTGTTGTTTCTTTTAGTCAAAGTAGTTGTGTGTAGTAGTAGTAGTAGTAGGAGTAGTAGTAGTAGTTGTAATAGTAGTAGTAGTAATAGTAGTAGTAGTAATAATGGTAGTACATGGTTTTGTTTTATGCTTATTGGGAGGGGGGGGGTCTTCAGCGCTTCGATCATATAAGGGAATTTAATCACCTTTTAAGAGAGAGACAGGCTGACCGACAGACAGACAGACAGAAGAACCACTCACAACTAACACACCCTGGCAGTTTTCATATTCAGATGAGGTTTATCTGTTTCTCCCTCGCTACCCTCACAAGTCTGGTCTCAAGAGGCGAGAAATCCGAGACCGAATATGTGGACTCGATGCACTTGGAAGGATCTGAATAAGTTCACTTCACAGGGGTGCAAATTGGGGCGCTTAGAGTCCTAGCAGCGCGGGTTTCCTTCTGACATCTTTCCGTTTTCTTCTTGCTCATAGGGGATGGTGGTTGATGGTGATAGTGGTGGTTGTGGTTGCGGTGGTTTTGGTGGTGGTAGCAGTAGTAATAGTGGTGGTGGTGGTGGTGATGGTGTTTGATTCTTCACTAGTCAAGATGCGCATCTCGTTCAGTTTCACGTACCAATTTAGCAGTGGATTGGATGAATTATGGAGTAATTGTTCTGTAGCAGACGTAGTTGGTGTTCATATAGCATCACAGGAATCTACGAGCGCACACACAGTTAAGTTTCACATTCACTCAAAATGAGAACAAATTGGAAAAAACACAAGAGTTTGATTTGATCATCATCATCAATCAGTTAGTTTCTTCTTAT
>NC_081440.1:12191022-12243168 GCF_007210705.1 Tigriopus californicus | reverse complement strand
ACACAGTTAAGTTTCACATTCACTCAAAATGAGAACAAATTGGAAAAAACACAAGAGTTTGATTTGATCATCATCATCAATCAGTTAGTTTCTTCTTATCTGATTCGTGTTCATGTTGCAGATGAGGAGGCGAAGGTTGCTATTGATGCTGATGATGTCGCAAGCAATGTCGCAACCGATCGGCGATGCGCAATGAACTCTCGAGGTGCCCCTTTGGCAAGGGTGGGAGCTCTCTAGTTTTGAAATAAACAAGGAGTCGAGAATCACCTTTTAACAACGATTTCCAGGCGTCCATTCCATATAGGTAATATATCACACTACCTATCTTCTCGGACCGCTTGGTAGGACTTGAGAGTTAAGGTCGCTCAATTGGGGTGAGAGATCTGGAATCTGGAATCAGGATGGGGGACCAAGGTTGTGATGGGGATGATGACGGTTGATGGCTCACTATTATTGTGTTATTAACTGATGTGACTTGGAAGTTTAGAGAAATAGCATAGCCAATTACTAGGGCTTACACGATATCACCGACGATTCCTAAGTGTTCGCTTCACGGGGGTCACAGAATCGTCAATCATTAAGTGGTCTCTCACATAGGAGATACAGAAGACACTTCCACAATCATTGGAAGAACACCATCAATTTTGTGCTAGAAATTCGAATGTTTCTTATTGGGAAGGAAAATGTATGAGTAGTTTTGTCGTTCGATCTTCTGTAAGAGGGAACAGGATGGCATAGGTAAGGATGGCTCCAGGGGATGATCGAAGTCGAAAGCGGCGAGAAGTAGGGATAACTAAAACTTTCTTAGATTCAGACTCTCGGGATGGCGGTGGAATCAGAGCGCCACATTGCTTGGATGGAACTGATGCTAATGGTATGGTGGTTGTTCTAAGAATTAGCATTTGACGATGATGATCAATGAGTGGTTGTGCATTTGAATCATGATTCACTTGGCGGGAAGAGAGATGAGGGGAGGGCGTCGTGTGACCAGGGTTTTTGTTGTTTGCTGATGTTGATGCAGATGCTTCTTTTTGTTTTAGCTATGGCTGCAGAAATATTAATAGTCATAGTAGACGTTTTTGCTCTTGTTTGTAGAAGAATTAGCACTATAATGATCATAGTAATTGTTGTCGGTTCCTCGTGTATGTGTAGGAGTGAAAGGGCCACCGGTCCTTTTGGGGGAAATTCACGTCAGATGACTTCAGTCCTCTCTGGCCACTACAGGATCTCGTACATCCTCAGGTGAACTCGTTGAATGATGTCTCGACAGTCATTGAATACCCGCCGAATGTTTTCCGTGTCCACGGCGCACGTGAAATGAGGATAACAATGATGTCCACTATGTTGCTTACTGTCTCCTTGACTTGTCTGTTGGGAGAGCTGGAGGAAATTGTCGCGGATGAAATATTTTGCTTTGGTGAACTCTCGATCCGCGCCCGCGTCTATCTCGGGTTGGGCCTCTGGTGGAATCATATAGTGAACGAATTCGGGGAAGTAGTCTTCCAATTTTGACTTTCCTGACTTTATTTTCTCCTCTAACAAATCTTGCTTGTTGAGGAACAAGATCACAGATATGGTTCTCAGCCATCGATTGTTCCAGATCGATCGGAAGAGGTCCAAGGCTTCTCTTAACCGATTTTGAGTGTTGTCTTCCCGCAAGACCATGTTGTAGGAGCTCGAGGCCGCTACGAAGATGATTGCTGTCACATCATTGAAGCACTGAATCCATTTTCTTCTCTCATCCCTCTGACCGCCCACGTCAAACATGTGGAACTTGACCTTTTCTACTCGGAACTTGGTCTCAAAGATCCCAGAGGTCAAAACACGAGCACGGAGAATGTCTTGTTCCGAAGGAGAAAAGCCCTCTTTGCGCACTGTCGACACTTTATCCAAAAAGTATTTGGCACAGTCTATGAGCTGGTACTCGTTGGAGCGCTCGAAACACTCTCGCACCCCTGGATCTTTCCACAGATCTTCCACATGGTCATAAAACTGTTCTGTGTACTCAAAGTCCTCGAGATTAGAAAACTGCTCCAACACCCACTCCCGCTTGGCCTCGTTCTCGGGCAGGCCCACACTCACGGGCGGGTCTATGTTGGGCATGGCTTGTAGTATGGTGGACATGGAGTCCTTGATGTTGCGCTTGATTTCGTGGATCTTCTGTCTCTTTTCCTCGTCCGAGAAAGGCGTGTCCTCGTGCAAGATTCTCATTTGTTTCACCAGTGTCGATTTGCCCGACTCTCCCGCCCCCAAGAGGAGTAGCCGATGCGTGGCACGATAGACTTGTTTGTCCTTCTGGATCTGTCTCTCGATCTCCTTGTTCGTCTGTTTCTGCTTCTTGGCTTCTTCTGCGCCGTCTTTCTCATTGATGCCGCAACAACCCATTGCCTCCAATGCAAAGAAAGGGATCAGGGACGGGCAGCTCATAGCTTCCTGCCCATCCAAGTAGGCAGAGATGGGGGTGGGTGATAGAACAAGTCACAGCCGATCAATCCGAATGACACGCACGCCTCCACAACGAACGAACTACAGAGACGCTGAAGACGATAAAGACGTTGACTACTACTACTACTACTACTGGGATGAAACTGGGCTGAACACGAGGAACACACGGAGGCCGCTGAAACAAAGTCACTCGGGGTGGGCTTAGGGAACAGCCGTAGTTTGAGATCCTGGTCAAAAGAGTTATCCAGTAACTGGAGGTCAAGGCTCATTGGAGCCCCATAGCTCTTCTCCATAGGAATAATGGAACCTCTTCTCTCGAATAACAAGGAACTTGTTGGCCTTTGAATGTGACTGAGGCAAGCGACTCGTCCAGGCGGAAACTAATCTGAAAGACACACAAAAAAACAGAAATGTTAGTGGAATGTACGCCATTGGAACATGATTCGCTCGTATACAAGTATAAGTTTGATTGCACTTCTTTGAACGAAGAGAGAAGTGCGCAAATGAGAGGCTGTCGTCCTCTGGCTCATATACGCCCATCCCTTCCTCCACAGTTGCAATAAAATAAACAAGTCACAAATCTTGATTTCTTCGATGCGTCCTCATCACCAACACCAATATGACCGACCACCAACACCACTACCACCACTATCGCCAACAGCGACAACAACACCATCTCAGCAGCTCCCCCATCTTCAAGTGCTACAAAAACGATGGCTTCTACCTAGTACTAATGCAAGTAGTACTGTACTCATGGACTGGACTGGACGTGCTAGCTTGTTTGGAAGTGTGACAAATACCGAGCTCGTTTTGATACGAGGATATTCCAGCTCCGCTTTGGACTCACTCACAAAACAAAGGATAAATGATTCGCTCAGGGTGCAATAAACCTTGATGCTTGTCAATCAATTGTGATCCCCACCGAACGAATGAACTCGCCCCAAACTCCAGGCATGATGATGGTGAAGACGATAATGCTGATGATAAATTGATAATGATGATTGTCTTCTCAATTGGAATAATAGCTATTAGATCTCCATCAGAATTCAGCTGTGGAGGTCACACAACAAGACGAAGAAGAAGAAGAAGAAGAAGCAGAGTCAACACGTCTCCCAGTTTCCTACATACACCCTCTCAGTAGTTCTAGCTGGAGCTGAAGCTGGAGCAAGAGTTTCAGGTTATGTGGTGGCCATAAGTTTGGACTTCCATATCTGGGCAGCAGAGCAGGGCAATTCTAAGAGCATGTACGACGACTCTTAGGATCTTGAGTCTCCGACTACAGTGTGTGCCACCAGGACAAGTACCATCACCAATTCGGACGCAGCAACAAACTTCCAAGGAAGAAGAAGAAGTCAACAGGAGAAGGTCCGTGAAGCATTACTAGGGCGACTACTACGATACTACGATATAAGTTGTTTCATGGGACCAGAAGGCGAGGCATGGATGGAGTAGAAGCGGCAGTGGGCCATTTGACTCAATCGCTGCCCAAAGTCACCAAACAAAATGACGACTTGGACGTCCATTCGCAGACTGAAAAGAGGACCATGATGGAGTATTACATGACGATGATGATGATGATGATAATAGCGATGGAGATGAGGGAATGGTAGGTTGCAAAGAGGGACAGTAGAAAAAAACTGGGTAGGGCGTCCGCAAGAGCTATTGGTGTTTGGCATATTTGGATTGCAGGGTCTTTGAAACCACAACCAATAGCACCAACAACACAACATGGTTACAAGGTTCCGTCGTATATGGTAAAACTGAGCTCCTCTGACGGTCAGGATCTAGACACGAAGAAAGTTTGCCACTATTTACACGCAGACATACACCTGGCGTCAAAATGACCTGATATTCGACAGCTACAAAGGGGGATGACACATTCATATCCAGGTCTTTACAGTGAATGAACCACACCGTACTACACAGTGCTGCTTATTCGCAACCCTGCCGGAAAAATTCGGGCAGTTCTAAAAATAGATTTGAGAGAAGAAGCCGCAAGCCAGCATTGGTGGACTGGGCTCAACAAGGCCCATAATCGAATGAAGAACAACAGTTCGACTTTATAACGCAGCATGTACTTCGAACTGGCTCAAAATCTCCACTGGTGACCTTAGTAACATGAATGTTTTGAGAAGCACAGTGGCGCCTGAGCAAGGCAAAATCCATCGCAAGGCTCTGATAAAAAAGTTCACGTTTCTACTGAGGTGTTACTCAAAAGCACACGACACAACTTGTGATCAGTCTTGAAGTAGGTCTAATACTTTGTGTGCAGAGCTAATCATTTTTCAGCTCATTGACGTGGCAATGGGCTCATTTGGCGATTCAATGAGAAGTATGCTCAAACATGGATTATGTGCAGACGAGCATTCGTGGAACCGGCAGGAGCCCTTGGAAAGACATACTAGAGCCAATGCACCTTGCCTTGGAGCCAATTAAAAAGCATTTCAGTATGATTTCCCTTTCCTGAGAGTAACAGTTCGAGAGAAAACACGCTCAGGCAAATACATGAACGTATGTCCTGACCATTTCTAGCGCAATCATCAAAAGCCGCCATCATACTAGTCGATATGAGTCAAGCATCTCTTCCTCCCTCCTCCATTTGCCGTAGTTGTCAATGACAACATAACCATGCTCTTCCATCCGTACTACTGGCGAGTGAGTATGTCAGTCGTAGGCCGTGGTGAGGTGGTCCTCCTGTTCTTGTTCCACCATTGGAAACCGAGGTTATCGAAGAGGATTTTGAACCACACAGCAAGGCTCAGAGGAAATTCTTCAGGTGAGAAGACGAACGAGCAAACGAGTGGCAACCTTAGAAGAGGCTCTGGTACTCCTCCCTAACTGTGCGTACGGATGGAGGGACGGACCAACAGTCGGTCGGCATGGGATTGAAATGTGATTATTCTCCAAGGACGAGCACAAGAGAACTGGCTGCGTATGCGAGGAGTACAATGAATAACCGATTCGAAGCAGATTCTCCCCTAAATTGTCTCGCAAGGGCACATTTGTCTTGATAGCTCGTCAACGAGAAGCGACAAGATAGGCAGAAATACCCAAAAATTACAGCACAACCTGCCGATTGCTTTTCATGATTTCCAAAGAAAAAAAGGCATTCCATGCATGTCCCGTCCCTTGACCGCTGAGTCCGGAGGGCAGCGTGTGTTTGATGAGCGAGTGAGCGATCGGGTCAAGGTGAACAGATCAAGAAGTTACGGGCGCAAGAGCCAAGTACTTTCCTTGACCCTGAGCTTAGGCCCAAAGGATGCAAATAATGATGAATTCATAATCATCCTTCCAGTAAAATGGCGGCTGCTGCATGGCTGAATCGGCACTCGACACAGAATACGAGGTGCTAGCTAGTAATACTCGCAGTCTGTTGTTTCCGCATACTGCCGCATCTCTGACCAAGCTGTGGCCTCGCACACCAGTCTCTCTTTCCCTCTGTCAAGCCTTCCTTCCCTTAGTGGGGCTATCTATCTATCCATCCGTCCGTCCGTCCGTCGGTCGCTCGTGGTGGTGGAGATGGTGGGTGGTGGGGTGGTGGTGGTGGTGGGTGGGTGGGTGGGTGCTTGTTTAACATGGCCTAATACTGCTGTTGCTCCACTGCTGCAAGGCTAGTTGGCCTTCTCAAAATCCCGAGTCTTGTCGGGAAAAAAATGAGGTCTGGCCAAGTCCGAGGAGCTTCCCGCCCCACGGGCAACAAACAAGCCATCCCTCTCCGGACTCCGGTCTGAGCCTACATCTGCCTGCATCCCATGGCCGTGAGCACCGCCCAGAGGGTGGGTGGACACACTCAGTCAAGGGATGATGTGTTCAAATGTTCCCGAGTTGAATCCCTCTGACTGCCGCTCTCCCTTGCCTCGGCTGCTGGCTGCTACCGAGGTCGATGCTGTTACGTTTGGCAGCTCCGTAGATAGAGCTAGCTAGCTAGGAGTGGGGCGGCTGCTACCTTTTCCAGCCTTTTTGAAGTAGCAGCCAAACTTGATGAAGGTTCGGATTCCTGGAGACAAATATCACTTCACAACGGTTTCCGTCACTTTTCCCAGCACTTCACTCTCACTGACATTCCCATGGAGCTGTAAGTCCAAGTATTGGGACGCAACTTACCGTCTTTAAGCGTTTCCAAAGTCGGTTTTTCCATGATTGCCTGTTTTCTTGGGCTTTACTTTTGCACTAGGGTCTGGGTCTCTCTCTCTCTCTCCTCCTCTCTTCACCACTGTTCCTCCCTTCCCTTCTCACCCACCAAGAGCCAGCCAGCCCCACTACACACTACACACTAGACACGCGTGCACACCCGACTCCGCCCCAACTAGCACAAGATCTTCTAACTCACCAGGAACACACTCACACACACACGCTCATCACAACAGACCCGCCGAGAAACGTACAGAGACAAACACGTACCTCTCGCTCGCCTACACCCACAGACTACTCGCTCGCCCAGCCGACGACGCCGCTCACCAAAGAATCAGAGAATGAACGCGCGCGACAGAGAGCTACGGAGAGCCACAGAGAGCGGGAGAGAAAGAGTGAGAAAGAGATGGAGACAGAGAGAGTGAGAGGACGACAACGACGACAACGACGCACGTGGGCCTGTTGGCTGGATCTCTATCCACGGCGAGCCGGTCGAAGAGTTCTCCCCGTTTGGCTGGTGGCCGAGGGATGCGTCCTCAAAGTCAGCTCAGAGTATGGGCAGAGGAGGACGAGGGGAGTGGAGCTCTCCTTTTGGGCATGGTTCGAAACATACAAATGACGGAGAGTTACAAAGAGACACATGGACACGAATCCATCGCGGGAACGCAAGAGATAGGGCCAGAAAGACCGGGGGAAAGATGGCCAGTAAGCACCGGCAGGGCCTTGCCTACCTCTAGTCTTGGGAACAGGCCTGTCAGGTCGGATGCGGTCCTGAGACCAGAGAAGGAATGTACATATCCTCCATACGTACAGTACAGTTGTCGGTGGTATAGTTGCCAGATATGTGGTGAAACAGTTGCCAAACAAGTTGCCATCGGATAGAAATAGCTGCCGCATTTGGGCAATACACACATACCGCGGTAAGGGTTCATTAAGCACTCTTTGATTTGATCTTGTCATTACTTCCTCACTTTGGTACCATGGCAATCGTTTTTGTTTTTAACAAGAGCTTTATGTAACTTAGGATTTTTTCAACCAAGTGATAATTTTAGAGAGGGCTAAAAAATTCGATCAATGTGAAAGAGCCATTTTTCAGTTTTGGAGTTGAACTTGTTTTTACTAACAGAACACCTATTAAATGATAGACTGTTATGCAATATACTTAGCTCTGCGAAATGCGTTGCAAATGATCAAATGCCAAATTCTAGGATTTCTTGGCTCCTCAACTCCTTCCACCAACTTAAAATTTCAAGATAATAAGGCTTGAGCCAATGAGATGCATTTCTTGCTTATTGCCACGAAATAAATTCTTCACCCACATCCAAACTTCACGAAAAGACGAAGATGGTCGGTCATTTGGGCAAAAACACATGTGAGATTCTCATCTTTGACACTAACTTTTCGCATTATTAAGGCCAAAGAATGATAGAGCTGCCACACAAATGCCCCCTTTGATAAAAAAATATGCCAAGGAAGAATAGTTGCCTCCAAGTTCTCAATCAAAGTTGAACTTGCCATGGACTGAGATTAGCTGGAATTTTGTCCCCAAAATGGCACCCAAAGTTGTCATCTGACAACTATGGTCGGTGGATGGATAGATGGAAACTGCGGTCCATCAGGCCTTGGAGAGTGCTTTTACCGGCCTGAATCAGTCTTTCAGCCTGTCCGCTTTCAATCGAGTTGCCCAAGAGTGTCTATGGGTGGCAATGCTTGAGCCAGACCGAGAATGAGAATGAAAGAGCAAAGTGTTGTTTCTTAGTCATGGAACATCAATGGCCAAAGGCAAGCAGCGAACCTGACTCGGATCGCTCAATAGGTGTGGAAACATCCATGATCATGGTCTGCCCAATCAGCCCGCTCGCTCGTTGGATGATTTCCTCAGGCCATCCGTGTGCAACACAAGAGAGCCAGTCAATTGGACGTTAGAAAGCTGTCTGGAAAGCCAGCCTTTGCCTTGAAGGTTGCCTCTTCGCTCTGTCCCTGAGTGGGGCGTTCCTAGATTTGATACTGGCAAAAGCGAACCAATCGAATCCGGAGTTGATTAGTTTTCATTTCCAAGTTCGGACTTGCAGAGGGTGCGCCCTTACACGGCCTTACCTTTGGGATAACATTGGGAGCAAACAGTGCCCGTAAAACATGGTATTGGGTTCCTTGGCATTGGAGGCCTTATTTCACATAACGCTCTTAATGAATCTAGAGTCTGAATCAATTCTGGCCTTTTTAAGAGTTCCTAGAGCTTTTAGAAGTCAATGCCCAGGTTTTGATGTAGCTTCGATGCCCTTCAGTACCTTAACCCTGACCTGATCGCCTTGCCAAGAAGGACTTTCATTCTCGACCTTCTCATTTTGTAGCTTGGCCTTGGTCTGAACGGAATGCGTGGCATCACTGTTCCACGAGGACTCCAAGGGTGGAACACTCGGAGCATAAATTCCTTCTTTCTTTCCCACTCACCTCACCCTATTTATTTTTCACTCTCTGTGGAACCTGACATGATTGGTCGTCAATATCCTCTCCAGGTGAAGACAAATATCTTACAAGAACCAGGCAATATTATGGCAAAGACAATGATCATTTCTCCAACCCTCTGAATATGGATGTCAGAGTTTTGTTGGCATGGAACTTGAACTAAAGAGAGTAACTTCCTTTTAACTAGATGGCACACTATAATGCGGATAAATTAAGAGTAGGAGAACGTAAGGAGATCCCGCTGTCGTTTTAATTTTTTTTAGATAAATCCGGCTTACGGATGAATCTGACCACCAAAAGCGCAGTAATTGCTGAAATGCCACCGCTTTTATACTATGATTGGAGACATGTTCATTACACATGGTGATTTAAAAAATCAAGCATCAAACCATGTATTCATTGCCGAACTGAATTTATGAAATTTTGAAGACGTGGTCTATCGATGTAACTGACTAACCAGTTGATGCCATTACTTGCTTTATCATTGCGTCAACGTCACAGATGCAAACTAACAATGACAGAGTGACATGAGTTTGCAGAAAGTTCCAACTATGACTTAATGGACGATATGATTTAACGCTTCATTTATTTTGAATAATACAGTTCAACAAGAAATGTACTTGACGCGCGCCCGCTGTGGTAAGTCCTGGGTTTTAAAGGTTTAGTTTATCCTTTTTTTCTTACCGCTAGCGGCAAAAAGAGTTATACGGGCCGTTACATGTGTTTTAGCCCTTTTTAGCACTGTCATGGCTGAATCATGAATGCTATAATATTGAATCAAAACATAGGTACCCAGGTGTACTATTCATTTAAAAAAGATATCAATTACTTGCCTGAAAATGTTTGCGCTTCCAGTATCTTAAAGTCGTTAAATTAATGGAACTGATTCCCGAATTGAGTTGAGTTTTGCTGCTCAAGACAATGAGGTCAGTTGACTTAACATCAAATAAAACTTTGAGGTTGGGTTGATGGGCAAGTAGTTGATATTCGTTAAATAAAATATGTGTCCAAGCAGGGACCCCTGAAAGGGATAAATGGAGACTCTCTGTCTTGGAAGAACTGATGTGTCCAATGACAGTTTGCCAAAATAAGGAATGTAATTTTTTATACTCATGAAACACACAAGGTGGTTTTTTGATGTCTTTTTTTCCTTGCCTTGGGAAATTTATAACATAGAATTTCAATCTAGCTCTGGCTCAAGAGGGATTGATCAAACCGATCAGTAATGCATATGTCTGTCAATTGATCAAAATTGTTCCAATGACAAAATAAAGCAGATATTTTAGGTCATGGCTTATCCTTCTTATAAACGTTCTCAAAATCGGGATTTTCGCAATATCATTCGTTTTGTTCACTCCTGTAATTGTCAATACCACAAGACACGGCTTTCACTCTCAACATATATTGTGACTTCAAGTCACCCTGGTTATTACCAACCAACTAGTCAATTCAAACAACGATCAACAAGAAAGAAAGGTGAAATGGCGAGAATTGGATATACTGAGAGACTCAGAATCCCTAAACTCGGGCCACTAGCTACCTTCAAAGCCAGATCTCGGGCTAAAGCCTTCGAAATGGTCACCGTCCAGACGAGCTCTCGAGCGGGGCTATATTCAACGTGATGTCCGTGATGTCCACTTTGACGTCCTCAAACTCGGGATATGCACACAATACCACAAAAAGATGCGAAAAAGCTGGGAAAATACGAAAATAAGTTTTTGTTCACTATTTGATATTGGTTTTTGATTGTATCAAACAAATGTTAGCAAATATGGCTAACTCAACTGAAACTCCATTTTTTGCTGACGTTCCCAAACAGAAAAAGGGATTTAAACTTGATACAATTGCTTAACAATTAAATGATCTATCTGGCTGGGAGTTTAATTGTTCATCTGACCATGCTGCATGTAAGAAAAAAAGTCCCAAAATAAGGTGACAATATCTTACCAAATGACCAAACAGTCAAAAAAATCAAGAAATTTGAATACGGGTGAAGAAAAAAATGAGCAAGAGTCAAAAAAGCGTCAAAAAGTGGAAAAAGGCGAAATCAGTTGGAAAACTGGAATTTCTTTTTCTTATTTGGTTTGGGGTGCTAGAGTCGGAGGGTGCACCTCGCCCGGCCAACGAAGCCAGCCATCACATCATCCATGTCCAAATTCCAATAAGCAATCAATTTCAAGTCCGGTATCAGTTTTGGTTCTCCGTCTGTGGGTGTAGCTAGCGTCTAAAAGTTTCATTGAGAAGGGTCGAGGGGGATTTCGAACTGGGGACCGCTCTCATATTAGGCGACTGCGCTAACCACTACACCACGTTTTCACCTTAAATGTGATCCGAATTTTTTTTAGCCTCAAAAAACCATAAAAAGTGTTTTTCATGTATCTACTTTCTTTCAAGGTCTGCATACTTACAAGCAATGAAATTTTGTTGAAATAAGCATTTGCACCTCCATTGGTGTCTTTGGGGGAAGTCATAACTTGGCCCATTTGGACATTTAGGCAAGCGCCGGTACCAGCAAACAAACTTACCTGCCAATGCCAGTGATGCAAAATTGGCGTTTCAAACTAGTTTTAATGAAGCTGACCTTTGCTCATAATGCAATGTGAATGAAGGGTCAGCTTCTTGAAAACGTGTTTGAAGCTCCTAACTTGCATCACTGGCACTGGTACCAGCAAACAAATCAACCTGCCAAAGCTTGCCAAAACGTCCCCATTGCCAAAGAAAACCCTTGTCTAAGTGGAGGAGAGCACAAAGACCTAGGTATATAACACCTAAAACAATTCGATTTGTCTCAGAGGTCCTCAGATCTACCAAAGAAGAGGTCAACTTGCTTTTGATAATTTCGTTAGATCTAGATGAGTCATGTGTTGTGGGATATGGTTAAGACAATATGCAATCTGCTAGGATTAGGGGTTGGGTTTCAATGGCAGGTGGGCAGGTCCTCCGGAAAATGATGCCCACCTCTTGGACTTTTCTGGACTCAGGAGGACTGAACATGTGAGGACGGACAATTGGGCCATTCAGTATATGGTACCCCCATCTCCATCATGATATTGGCTGGACGCCCAAGTTATTATCATCCGTCCGTCCATTTGTCTAAATGATTAAAGATGGGCAAATTTCAGTGGCGGCATATGGCCCAAGATCAAATTGGATGAAACCATCTCTCCCTCTGGCAATGATCCAACTCCCTCAATCAAGCCATGAACTTCCTTTCAACAGAGAAAACCCGAATGCGTTTTGGGAGGTGCTGACAGTTATTGGATTTGGGAGTCAGTCGGACAGGTGGTTACTGCGGTGGCCAGAGAGGGCCTTCAGTCTTCAAAATGTTGTAGGGCCAACCTCAAGGTACGTGAATGACGCAAACGACGTGGTTTGTAGGCCAACTATGTTTGTCTTGGATTTCGATTTGAGACCTGGCCCTTTACGCCATGCAACCAGATGCCATGTCAGGACTTTTCGGACTCAGAGGTTTGAGGTTGCATGACCATATTTGGCCAAGTTTGCATACACTTCGTGTAAAACGGACCGTGCCATTCTTTTTTGGTGATTGGATCAAATAAATTTTTAAAATCAGTATCGCCAGAAAGCTAGGAATCTCAAAGCACCAGCCGTTTCCAACGGAAGGAAAAAGGTTAGGTTTGACCAAAAAATCAACCCTGGTTTGGTAAAAAAAATCAGGGTAACTTTTTGTGATTTACTAACCGATCTCCGATATTCTGCTTGAGATGCCATATGCCACTGAAAATGTAAATTTGTAGCCCTAGCCGCAACCTCCGGAGATTTTTTATTTGATCCCAACGTTGCGCTTTCTGAAAGACTTCAAATGACTTGAATATTGCAAAGCCGTTTGATATTGTGATAACGTCAAACTCACCTTACTATCAATCTGTACAATGTTTCTGGAGCAAGGGGTATTTTTGGCAATTTTCCCTTGAGTGGTGAAGACGGATGAACGGATCTTCGACTTCGAACAAATAAAACTTCAGAAATGACGTCGACGAGGTTTCGTCTACCGTTTTTTAACCTTTTGCGAATTTATCAAGCAAGCCCGATTTTGACAAGTCAATCAATACCTTGCGAGTCTCTGTTGGACACATAATCATTGTGTTTGCTACTTTTGATATTTCAATTTGGTGTTTTAAATCTTAGTATTTTAGAGTCCCAAATGTTTTTTGGCTAAAATTAGGATACTCCTCTTGCAATGCAAATGAAGAAGAGTTCCAGCGTATTCGCATTTATGGACAAAAAAAAATATCAATCTTCTTAAGCAAAAAAATCAACACAAGTCAATTTACATTCATCTTGAGACAAATAAGACTCGTAAAACTGCAGTAATCTGTAAACGACGTTTTTAGGGGCATGGGTCCAATCACGCACCATACTGTATTTGATCCACCGAATCCACCAACAAATTAGAGTTGGTGGATCCGGCCAGCCCTTGAAGATCAAGAATTTTGATCAGAAACTGAACCAAATCTGTCTTGAAATATGCTATTGCATCAACGCAGCCCACGTAGTGCATACGTCTATTTAGCGCAAGAAAAATTAAAAATGAAGAAGCCACCCAAAGAAGAGAGAAGGACTTCATTGTTCTAGGGTTCTCGAGGGACTGCAGTTGCTCTCAGCATGTTAAAGTTGTTCATCTTGAAGCTAAAACGTTAAAAGCTCATGTATCTGAAGCAAAGTGAGCTGACGATTCAAAATTTAAGTTGTTATTGCCGTACAACTTTGAACGCCTCTCTTGAGTTCCCTAAGCCGAAAATAGTTCCATTTTATATTTGGAAAGACTTTTTGGCCTTACAGGGCGGATATGAAGATTGAATACATTCCTTGTTGGAAAAGTAAGTATAACTCTTCATAGAAATTGCTTGAAAGAGGTAAAGGTGTTATTGCTTGGGCTCTCAATTTCGTAGCATGATTTGCAGAGCCAGATGTTTAAAAGAAATGTTTTTGAAACTGTCAAAATAATTTGGGCGTTGCTTTGCTCACCCGGTATTAAGGGCTTAATCTGAATAAAAGTGAATTATTCTGGAGATAAGAATTTTTCCCGTCTATTGTTGGTCTATCTCTCAATTTCTGTAAGTAACTCCACAAACAGAAAGCTTTTCAAATTAGTCAACATTTCTTGAAACTTGGTCACCCCGAAGAACAATGTATTTGTTTCTATTCATGAACAAATAAGGTTCATAGCTGGACAAAATTTGTCTTTACTTTGCCATTACCTTGTTTGTGTATTTATCTTTCCCATATTCTATCTCATCTGAATGGACTATGTAAATTTTTGGGTGACCTCGTTATTGTTATGGATTATTGAATTTTTTCACGAGGTTTTCCAAATCATCTAATGAAGTTGAACGACCTGAACAGCATTCAAAATCAATATGGAGCAAATCTTACTGAGCGTTATATATATTTTTGCCAAATATAAAGGTGCAAAGCATGCTTCAAATCTTTTTCCCCAAGCTTTTGCGAAATTTTTAGAATCACATTAACGCGAATAGTCGTTCAGGCATTTCTTGAAGGAAAAGAGCGAATAATAAGTTAGCACATTTGCTAATCGGGATTGTTTATTTCTTTTTTAATTAAAGATGACACTCAATGACACGATTTATAAAACAGACTATGGGCATGGAAAAACACGTAGAGTAAAAAGGAAGGAAGGAAACAAAAAAGCACAAGCAACGGACAATTCAGACAGGAATGGTCCTTTTCATTCTCCTCTCTCTCTCCTCTCGTGGCAGACAAAGAAACGGAGACATACAAAAATATGCTCTGAGATCCCTTAGAAGAACGATTTTCACTGAAAAAGTTATTGCTGATTTATTTTAAAGCCATTGATAAACCACCAACCCTTTTGAGAGACCTTTCAAATCCTATAAGGTTATAACTACAAACACTTTTGACATCCAACTAGGGATAAACAGAGATATTTATAGTGTTTCCTTGCAACATTGCAGCGAGTCTTAATCAATATCTTTTTCAATTAAATTGTTCTGAACAAGCTAATGGTAAGTTTAGAAAAAATGATGTCTGGAAATTTAGTCACCAAGAACTTGTCAAAATGTACCTAACTTCTTGAAGGACGAGACAGTTTGAGCCAAACAAGTATTCAGAGGAAGAGACTTCCACCGATCCATTCTTGGAACCAAAAAGGAACTTTTTGGCTGGAAATCCTTGGCAAAAGCCTCACGAACCTCTCACTCCACAACACACAGGTCTGATAATCTTTTCTGTCACATCACTGACCATGTAATTGAGATGCCTGACGGAGATGCTAACATGCGTTGCAGGATTCATAGAAGCTGA
Organism: Tigriopus californicus; assembly: GCF_007210705.1. NCBI lineage: Eukaryota > Metazoa > Arthropoda > Copepoda > Harpacticoida > Harpacticidae > Tigriopus > Tigriopus californicus. The sequence continues at coordinate 12,227,820 of NC_081440.1, read as the reverse complement.
TCAGGTCGCTGTGAATCCTCCTCTGCTCCAGCCAAAACAGAGCCCGCTTGTGCAACCGATCCGGATATTCCAAACCTATGGACTCCACCAAACACCTTTTCATTCTTCCCTGGACAAACTGCAGTACTTCAATCCCAGAGACCAAACAGAAGAAGCATATTCAAGAACTTGTAATAGGGAGTGTATATGGGTTTGAGAACGCAAAGACACTGGGTAGAGAACGTCATCACAATGGATCCCTAGGTCCTTTTTGTGTTCCACCTCGGAAATTGGACAGTCACCCAGGACGTAAATGGGCATGACCCTCTTACTCATCACTAGAAAAAAAGTCACAAACCTGCACTATAGAAAGCCTTTTTTTGACCTTATTGACCGAAAAAAACTTGAGTCAAATTTTCAATTTTTCCCCTTTTAGCCATTTTTTCATATTTTCGACTGTCTGATTTTTTTTCTCTATTTTTCACATTTTAAGACATGCCTTGCCTTTTGCTGTCATTTAGGTCCTTATCTGCTTCCTTCTTAACTTGTTGTTCTATGTTTGGAACTGTATATTTACTTCTGTGCAGCATGCAGCATTTTTAGGGATTTGGGTTTTCACTGGCTTTACTTACCGGGGCAAAGAATGTAATCCCCGGGCTAATTGAAATGAGAGACGATTATTTGTCAACTAGGTGCCAATTAAACTTTATATAATATTTGTTTACCAAATTCAACTCCCCTTTTTCGGTTTGGAAAAGTATGCAAAAACGGGAGCTGCAACTCGGAGCTACATCTGCCGTCATGTGTTGCATCCGACCCAAAATTATTTTGTGAATAAATTTACCCTAAGTAGCATTAACAGTAGGCTTCAGAGGAGCATCAATCGTATACCATGGCATCTGTATCAATAAGAGCCCTTATTTTCAAAGTCAGACAGCCCAAACAAAACGGGAAAACGCAAGGTAGATTGCTAAAAAAACTACTGGTGACGTGCCATGAAAGCAATTTCTTTTCCGGTCGTTATGTGACCCTGATCACTAGTTATACACAAGAATTTGAAAGAATTTGCCAAAAGCAACACAAACGCATTATAATTCAAAAAAGAGAAATCGGCGTTGCCAAGTTTATCAAGTAGATACAATTGTTTTCCTAGAAATTGGCAATAGAAAAAGGCAATAAATAGCACTAACAATGACCTTTTGGCCATGGCAGCAACGTTTTTGCATTTCATGGCCTTTTTCCGTTCATTTCCAACATTAATTTTATTCATTGTTTTCTCGGCTTTTTCGCACTTGCTATTTTTATGAATTTTTGTACTTTTTGGCATATTTTCCAACTTTTTCTCATTCTCTACCAACTAACATAAAAGTTCGGCCAGAATGACTACTGGTTTTTTAAGGTCTACTAATCAGGAGCCAGTATGGACATGGCAAGAATCTGCTTCTTAGGGATGCCAGTTTCAGTTACCGGTGGTGGAAGATATTATAATGTAATATTTCCTTTCATCTTTGGTGTTTGATGTGGAAGACAAAAATTAAGCCCCCCCCCTCGAACGTGTTGTTGCTTATGTTTTGGAAATTTTATTTGCATTTTTTTTAACGAAAAAAAAATTATGCAAATTTTCTGTCAATAAAGACCATATTTATTTCCAAGTTTTGGCCGGCCCTAGTTTTTATGCTAGGAAAAATAAGCGGGAGAGAAGCAAGAAACCTCATATATCTCATTTTATATAAAAGTTGAATTACCTCAATGAAAACGCTTGAATTTCATGAAATGTAAGAGTTGACATAGGTTCATATCCTTAAAATTGTCCTTGACAGCTTGGTTCAGGGTTCTAAAAAATATTCGGTTATTTTTTTTTATACATTCGCTTTGTTTGGTTGGTTTCTTCTTTTTTTGTTTTGGTTTTTCACGGGCTTTTTTAACCGCTACAAGGAATGCAATTCCCAGTAGTATTGAAATGAAAGGTTATTACTCGTCTATTTATTACTTTGCAATCCCTATTTGATATTTGGTCTACCAACGAATTTGAGTGGGAAAACCGAGCTAGTCCTTGAATGTAGGGTTGATCTGGAATGCTACCTAAAAATTTGTCCAAGTCTGACTGGAAAGATGCAACCGGATCTACAAGGCCTACGTATTCCCTACGAATATTAGAGGTAAGCAAATAAAACAATGAAGGAGCCCGAGAAAGAAGAGATGTGGACTTCATTGTTCGAACTAGCCTGGATTCTCGAAGACTTGAAGGTGCTCTCAAAACGCACATTAAGCCTCTACGGTCACTAGAATTGACTCTAAACCCTGGGTGGGGACAAAGCTCATGTATACTTTTGAAAATGTACAGTATCAGATACCTTTCGTACCTTCTCTGAGTACTGTACAATCCCAACCTTTCGAACCTCTCCCACTATGGGAGCTATTTCATACCTGTGATGTTCCTAGTGAAACATCTTTGGATTTGTTCGACCTGTTGCAAACCTGCTGAATTTATTGGAGACCAAATGGGTGAACCATATTCAAGATATGGCTGAATAATCGAATTGTACGGAGTTAGCATCGTGACACTATGTCTGGACTTAAACGGTTTCAGGGGGAGAGGAGACGTGTTGTAGTTGTTGGCGCAGTGTCCAAGCATGGGAAAGTTGAAACCAGCTATGGCCAGTCCCTAGCCGAAGCCAGGTTTCTGTTAAAGAGATGAATGAAATCTCTCTCTCAACGACTAGTTCCTCTAAAATCTTAACTTTTGTGCTGTCTTTTTTAGAAATCGGACAATGTACGTTCAAATAGAGCCCCTTTACGGGCCTCTCTTTTGACGGAGCAAGTTCACAAGATCTTGGACCATCCTCTCCAATCGTAAAAAATCCCACTTATCAACAATGTTCTATTGGAGGCAAAGCATGGACTGATGGGGTAGGTTGGTTTTGGGGTATGGATTGGGCAGCTACATTTGAATTGGAACGTCTTTTGGGAATAGGAGTGGGGCAAGGGATATTGGTGAGGAGAGTGCTTATAGGAATAGGAGTGGATTGGGATTAGGTTTAGGAATAGGGTCAGCTCTAAGGCTACGAAACTGAACTTTCTGTACCTTTGCCTCCTTTGCGTCCCCTCTACATGGACCGAGGTACACAGTGCGTTAAAGCCTTAAAGTCTTAAGTCTCATGGGCAGACGGCAAATGTATGGGTGAAAAAAAGGACAATCTACCTTTGAACATCCCTTCCTCCTATTGTACTTCTCAAGGCCGAACTTGAGAAGCTTTTGCCACCATTTAGGGTGATCAAACTGACAGCCTTTTCCTTCTTCAGGCCAAGGCTGCTTCCGGTAAACACGACTTTTGGTTAGTTGATTAATCAAATATTTTAGAAACAGTATTATCCATTCCTGTAATCAGTTCTCCCATTAAGTCACGTCATATGTGATTCTGTCAGAAAATGCCGCTGTTTTTACCCAAAGCAACGATTAGCGAATAATGCCTAATTTCCGTTACTTTTTGTCAAATTCCAAAGATTAACGACGTTAAGGTTTTCATTGACGAGGCCTACGAGGGAATTTTAATGGATACCCGAATAGTTCGCAGTAATAGGCTTTATTTATCTGTTGCAATTTCAGAGAGCTTCTTAATACTCTCATTATAAGTCGACTTGACCATTCATGATGAATATGATGCATCTGAACCTTTTCCGAACCCATTGTTGGGCAAGACTTGTTGATTCATTCTAAAGCAAGATAAGATATGGTGCTAAACAACACTCTTATCTCTTCTTGGCTAAATCAACCCCATTGATCTGAACCGTGCATTAACAATACTTTAGAAACCTTTTGCAACTCCTTATGGTTAACTGTTACCCAGAGAAAATGTTGCGGTTGTTTTGCTTGGTATTGACGACACATGAGTCATTGGCCTTTATTCGTGCGACTGATTTGATAAAAGCTCAATTTCAAACGCAAGAAAACATCGTCGATTCAGTTAGAGGTTCGTCATTACCACCAAGCGTAAGTGTTAAAATCGTATTGAATTTAAGTTGAATTGGATTTTTCTGCATTGGCATAGTCCTTCACTCTAATATTCATTCTCAATCAAGATTGTTGAGGATCAATGGTATAAAAGTAAGGTGGAGACTTCAAACTGGAACAAAGTCACCGGACTCGAATGGGGCGACGATGTGGATTATTTTGTGAAGACCCATAATGACCATGAAATTAGGGTGAGTGGAGTGACATTTATGCACGATATATTCAATCTTATTGCATTCAAGGGAGCTGACTCATTCGTGCATATTTCAATCACTTTTATATTCTTACTTTCATTCTTGCTTTAGACCATTGAATTGCCTTGGTCGGTGCCATTTTATGGCAGATCAGTTAATACCTTCAACATCACCACTGCCGGTTCCATTATCATGGACCAAGGATCGCCCTTGGTTTTTCCCAGTTACATCGCCCCATTAATGACTTTATGTACGACCACGGAGACAAAAGTCACGTGGACGGCAATAAAGGGTGAGACCAAACAACACTTTATCGCATTATTCTTCTTCCACTCGCAACACATGCTTACTAGTCCTAGGATCAATTGCAATTAAAAAAGCCAAGTAAGGCTAGGACTTAAATAAATAAGACCTAAAAGGTTCCGACAAAGCACAATTGGCAACGCTTAACACTCATTGTGCTTTTAATGCTCCAGGATAATGTTTCAGTCCACACATACATTTATTGGAATTTGATTCCCAGCAATAAACCACGGGCTCAAATTTGAGGAACAAACGTGTTAAAAAACAAGGTTCACTAGGAACACAGGTTTTCTGTGAAGAAACGTGCCGCGCAACAAACATCTAATGACGGATACGAAGGGATACATGTGATTTATTGTTAAACCTAAAGTCAACTACAATTTTTCAGTTGCTGGTTTAAATTCAAAGATGTTCGTGCAGTCAATATTGATTACTCGCCTAGTGGTATTTTAAAAAGAGCTTTGACCAAAGGCATCAAAATGGTCATTTTCAGTTTAATGTTCCAGAAAACCATAAGCCTCTTCTGTGCAGGAAATAGCTATCTGTCATCGCAGGGGAGGGTAACCTGGCCTGAGGTCTGTTTTTTAAAGCTCTTATCTCGGAGTTAGGGTCTTGAACGTTAACCGGTATGAAAATACACACGCCGAAGTGGTGAGCGGATACTCATTCTGGGTAACGGCCAGGCCTTAACTCGGAGGCCTGTACGAGGGTTTAAAAAAACTCGCCTCCGCTCCTTGTCCTCCCCGTGTCAACTGTGATCGAGTTCGTCGTAACTTTGAGGTTTTGGTGGTGGCAAATGAAGGGCAAGGGTCGGCCATTTCGAGTGAGACGCTCTGAACTTCTTCTTTGGATAGTTCTTACTCATTTTTTGGATCCCATCCCTATCGGATAGCGGGCTTAAATGGCATACCAATCTGCAGCCGGTATTTCTTGCCACTCTGTAATCAATAATTTTGAGAAAGGAGTTGAGGAATTCAGGAAATGCTGAAAATACACGAGTATCGGGATGTATGTATGCATGAAAAAAGTTTAAAATACTGGATGATAGGAATCCAAACATGTTTACTCTCAAGCTGGGGATATTTTCCAGTCTTCTGTGCTGCTTTCTTGTGTGCTGCTTCTTCAAAATTTACAAATAAACTTGAAATTGATCTCTTGGGTCCCTCATTGCTTATCTGTGTTTTAAATCAATACAATCTGAGGCTTCAAGGCTTAGGTAACGTTTGAAATCTAATCGAGACAACTTCTTCGCAAGATCGTCTCCAAATATTGTTCAAGTTTTCCCTACTTTAAGAGAAATGATTGAATGAATATCTTATCAAATCAAGTGAGGCTTTACTTTGATGTGTTCATGGCTCCTTCGCTTGTTTCAAAATTCATTTTCATCCCAAATTCCAAAACTCAAAACACTGTAGTTACCAAGGCTACTTTTCTTTTCTTTGACACTCTTCAAAGCTTTACTTGTGCCAAATGACGTGTCATAACTCTAAAATGGGAAAGTTGTTTGATAAGAAAACGTCTGTTTTGTTAAAGCTCGCTGTAACTTCATTCACGAATTTACTGATAATTCCAATCCTTGAAAGGAGAGTTTGAATTCCAAAAACTATGATGTTAAATGAATAACTTATTAATCATTGACAAATTTATTTTTCAGATAAAAAACTTAATGTAAGGTGGGAACGACACTTCAAAGGTCATGAAAAGACACCAATCATTGTAGAACTACATCTACATGTGGATGGTTCAATGTCTTTTTTGTACAAAGACATCAAAAAGGAAATCATTGAAGATTGCCAAGCAAATGGATATTCATTTGTTATTGGTGTAATTGATTCCTTCGCCACCCAATCAAACCATCAAAGAGGTCAGGAAATCGAGACTATAATATTTCAACCAAAACCAATTCATTCAACTACTGTCTCTTTTGAATTGATTAGCAGAAGTGAAGGTTGGAATATACCCTCGCGAAAATATTGATGTGAACCAAATCCTAGACCAAACTTATCAGGTCATCATTTCACGTCTCCAATCGGACGGCTCAGATTGTTTGGCCCGAACGACTTTGCAAGCATGCCGCTTGAATTTTGATTGCACCTGGTGCTCCGATCAATGTTCTTATTCTTTGGAGCGTTTAAGAAACCGGCAAAAATGCCAGAGAACCATTGACTGGTATTTTCGATTGGGTCATGCGAACCGGGATCACTATAAACGTGACAGGTACCACCTGTTTCAGTCACGATGGTCGAAACGTAAGTACAAAACAAATATGAACCACTTTTTCTCGCCAGATGCAAATTTTTTCCATTTTGTTTCAGAGCTCAGCCCATGTGAATCTGTGTGTATCTGGGAAGGTAGGGACTTTGTTTGTGGATCAGACGGAATCATTTATCAAAACAAATGTTATTTGGAACGTCAGCGCTGCTTATCTAATCCAACTCTTCGAGTAGTCAGCAACGATACCTGCTCTGCTGAATGCCAAGCAAATTGTCCCACGGACTATCAGCCATTTTGTGGTTCTGACCAAGTCACTTACCCCAACCTTTGCAAGCTTAACCTGAAGAAATGTGAAGAGAAGGATTTGGTGGAGCACAGCCCAGGTACTTGCGACCATGTCTCTACAGAAGAGTTCTACACCTATGACGAGTCTCAAACCGACCCATCTGATTTTGAGGATGATTACGATCTAGATCTAGAACTTGCCCAAGAAAAAGGTTGTAACACCACGTGTTCCAAAGAGAATCAGCCTATTTGCTTGAACGGGGATCGGGATTTTGCGAACAAATGTCTTATGGAACTAGCCATTTGTGCCCAAAACGTCACGAAGATCTATTGGCAAATGGGCTCTTGTTCGTCTAAGAACCCCGAGAAGCTATGTTCCACGGAAGGTTGCACTAAAGAGCTCAAACCAGTGTGCGGCAATAATGGAAAGACTTACGGGAACCTTTGTATCCTTGAGCATTTATCGTGTATGCACAATCTTAACCTAACGGTGGTAAAATTAAGTGCGTGCGAAATCAGCCCTGGATCTGATTCTGATTGCCCTTTGGCTGCATGTACCAGGGAAAATAATCCCGTATGTGGAACGGATGGAACAACATATAGAAACCGTTGCTTACTGGATGCTGCCATGGAATGTGATTCAAGTCTGAACTTCGAGAGACTTGGACCTTGCAAATCAGATTCCATCCACCTTGGGCCACCATCCAACATCCAACAACCTATTCCTCAAGGTATTTTTCCAAACTTACAATTATGGCATAAAGTAAAATATATTCGTTTTTTATTCAGATATGGAGCCAAATCATCCAGAAGCATCAAGTAAACGTAAGTGCTAAGTAGCTCGAATTTCGTAGATATTTAAAGTAATGATTATTTCGATATTTTTCTTTTCAGCGGGCAAGCTTTTTCGAGGTTTCATCGTAGTGGGAAGCTTGTTCATTGTCCTTCTTCTGGGCATGGTATTGTTGCGACGGTATAATAAACAGCAGCGAAGTAACCTTGTTGGTAATCAAATGCCTGAGTTTGGTCAAAATAATTTTTCAATTCCCAACAGTGAGTATAATCCTATGCCTACCCCTGTGATCAGATCTCATGCCGCTGGGGCGGAGCTTAATATGATGACTAGGTCATGATAAAATTTATTTGATCGATAATACGTGAAAAATACAATACCAAAACCAGCTTTCCATTCAAAGATCTTTCTTTGTTTCTTCTCCAATTTGAAAGTGAACAGGGTAAACCATCTCTTTGATAGTAGGATAAACCTTAAAGGCTGCCAAAGTTCCCAAGGCTGCACCAATCCAATAAACCAAGATGTGTTGAATCCAGGAGTGACCAGTGCAACCACCCAAGAGGATTGAGGCTAACATGGGGTTGAACATGCCTCCAGAAATATCCAGTACAGCCACGACCGTGACCGTCACCAAGGCTGCATTGATCCCAGCAGTCACGACAGGATCGTTATTGGAAAGGGTTGGATTATCCGAAACTAGTTGGGGGCCAATACCCAAGACAAAGGAGCCAATCACCTCGGCCAGAAAACACTTGTAGGTCTCTAGTTCTTTCCAAGGAATCGAACAAGCAGCCACCTTTTCAGGCCTTTGAGAATGAAAAGTGGAGAGCTCCAATCGCCAGACAGCACTGATGTACTGATATGTCATCCATCCGGAGGCCAAGAGAACGAGAGTCCTCATAGCTGCTTCTTTCCAAGTTGCATGACCGGTGATGCTATCCAGAAAATGTAGGAGAGGTGTGGGCATGGTGAACCCTTGCCACCGAGAACACTGGTAAAAGGCTAGGAGATAAAGGCCGACACTCCAAACCCAAACTCCATAATTTTCCAAAATCACTCCGAGCTCAAAAGAGCCCGTACACAATTCAATGGTAATGACAAAGTCCAAGACCAAACTGCGGCTCAAGGAAGGCTCAAAGTAGTGTCTGATTGTTCTGCGCGCGAAATCACAAGCCAAGAGTGTGACAGCAATAATCAAGATTGAAATCACCGCCATGACTTCTAGGTTCAAGGTATGCTAAGTAAATGAGCTCTTACGTTAACCGAACTATCACAGAGAGTTCTTGAATGACTCGGTTCTCAGGACTGTTGTCGCAGCTACATGTATCTCCAAACGAAAGATTAAAGGTCAGTAAGTCAATCCACGAAGCAAGGAAGTCGTGGACAATAGAGGAACTACATACACTCTACATACGTACACTCTCGTTTTTCAAGCTATGGTGGGAAGGCAATCAACATGTTGCAGCGCGAAAACGAGTAGTGGGCATGACTCGTGTTCTCCCACATGTAAGGCCTATTTAGCAGGGTGACGGATTTCAAACCCTTGGAGATGGATTGTGCATGGGCGCAGAGAAGCGTTACCCTCATGGTCTTGATGTTCATGGCCTTTTTAAGTATGTTGATTGTTTTATACTTGTGATTTCTGTATTGCTTCTGTGACTAAAGGTCAAGTTTAGGAAACTGCGATCCAAATCAGAAAATCTTCAGGTTTTTACATTCAGAATGAAAATATCAGCGCTATGAGTGAAAAGCAAAATTGATCAACCTCTCCAAGCCAACGTGAGTTTGATAACCCTTTCCGCATGAAGATTGGCTTCAAACTATTGCACAGATGTGTTGAATGAGCTCAGGCCATGTATGGAAACCATGAGATGAGCAAGTCATTCTGACTAATTCTGCAAACGCAGTTTTCATTTGGGAACCAACGGAATATATAACGGTCTGTTTTGGGGACAAAGAAATAGGTGCCTGTAATCAAGAAGGGTACCTCCTTTAGCCAGATTACTATATGTACATCTTGTGTTTGGCCAAATCAGGTAAAAATCCCTTGACTTAAGTGGCGAGTGGCTTTTCTTATTGGGTAACGACCATACAATATCACCCGGGTAAGAGCTTTAAAAATCGCTCCTCAGAAGTCAGAACTCCAGAGGAAATTTCGTTTTTTGGAAAAAAACGCCTTGAAATTTGAGAATCACTCTCTAACGACTCCTTCAAGTTTTTTAGTGTTTACCTAATGATTTGGTAATCTTCAGTTTGGAACAATTAAAGGTTTCTATCACCGAAAGATCAAAGAAAGGCCTTCCTTTGATCCTAATTAAATGTGAATACAATACATTGAAATTGTATCATCTTTACACTTTATCGTTTGTAAATGGATAAATACGATCGCAGCGAAGGTTAATTCTTGGTTCACCTTACTTTGATCAAAATCATTTCAATGTTTCATCTGAATAAGTAACCATTGTTTGAATTGTGTTCGAGTTTTACCACTTTTACTTACTTTTACTCGGTTTTACCGAGGTGATCGAGGACTTCACCAAGTATGGAGGAGGAGTAAACACAAATTAGAAAATGCGGATGTTCATCAATGTGTTTATAAGCGTTGATAAAGCCAATGACTGCCTGAAGTTCAAAATTCCGAATTTCGTTACCTATCATACGTCCAATGGGGTACCCCAAGGTGGTTTTGTGAAAGCACATTTTGAAATGCGACAGTACTAAATTTTGCTCAGTCTCATTTCAAAATGTGTGTCCACGAAACTGTCTGATACTCTCAGTAGGGGCAACTGAGTAAAAATTGCATCTCAAAATATGCGTTCACGAAACCACGTGGGGGTACCCCATTGAAACTGATTACTTGAAAGCCTATAAAGACCCTCAGAAGGTGGCAATTTTCATCAGAAGTTGCACCATAACCAAGTATATTTGGCCTTAAACACCCATGAGCCCTCTAATCTGATCTATTTAAATTTCGTCAAATCCGTGGCTTTTGCCCTGGCCCATTCAATGATATTTATTCAATGACAATAGGCTCTCGAGATTTAATCACAACAAAAAGAAGGATGCCCCTTGCGGAGGTTGAGGGCATAAAGAGCGTCCTCTAGAGCCTGTTGTCGCTCCTTCATTCCGGATCGACTGCCCTTTATTTTTCTGTCTTCGTAAAACCCTTTTTCATTCACACAGAACCTTTCATATGCTACAACATCCTCCCCCCAAGTTTATGTTCTATTGATACAATTTGACATTACCGTGATCGTTTTACAATGGTTAAAAAGATCAGTCTAAAAAGCAGATTGGTTTGGAACGATTTCGTGGACTACTTCTTCTCTCTGGAGTGGCCTCTTGGTCTTGTGGGGGAGCGTGCTCTATGTCTTCCTGCTTCAGTTCTGGCACAGGTCAAACGAACCGTCGATTTCGCCATAAGATCCTCCCACAGGTTGTGGAAAGGAGGGGGAAACAATACCTAAACTTTACATGTTGAAAGATTCAATATTGTCCCTTTATGGTCTTTGGATATGAACATGGAAGTGGTGTGTTGGGCTTGCTTCAATCAAATTTCTACATCAATTAACCCGATGGTATCAAGAGGTAACCCGTTTGCTGCCGTGAGTGATATCTGGGGTTTTGAGAGGGCACCAGTGGGGATTCCGAGTGTTTGAAAATCTTCAAGGCTCATGACGTTTGTAGCAGATCCAGTGTCAGGTAAGGCTCTTTTTATCAAAGTGAGAAAGGACCCAGAGGGTGTCTCATAGACCTCTAAGTCCACGTAACTTAGTTGGCATGTTCCAGCTTGGCTGCCTGTCACATTGTCTATTTGTACTGAGCTCACATCATCTACCCTATAATTATAACCATAGCCTTTTGAGTGTTTGCTTTTGCAATATTTGGAGAAATGGTTAGGCTTTTGACAAGCATTGCAGACTCTCCCAAAGGCAGGGCATTTTTCCATGTCGTAGTGAGGTTCTTCAGATCCGCATCTGTTACATGATGTTCTTTTGAGCTGGTTTTGGTGTTGACGTGCCGTTCTTGACATATTATTTCTTTTAATAGGTTGATTTCAGCTTGTTAATCTCTAGTTCTTCAAGGGAGTATTGGTGGTCTTGAGAGGGCGAGTTCAATAAAGCCTTGCCATGGCGTTCAGCGTTTTCTTGAGCTTGACACAGATTATGGATTTCTACGAGAGCTGGTGGAGGGTTCTTCTCCAGAATTTTTTGTCATGTTTCTTCACTTCTGATGCCAACCAGTATAAAGGTTGCTAACCATGATTTGTGATTCATGATGTACAGATCTGTGGCTTCTGCCGCTTCTCATAACCCAGTGTAAAAATCTGCATATGCTTCGTTGATGCCTTGACGCCTACGTATTAGGTTGTATTGTTCAAGGCCTAGGTTTTGTTGGCTTTTGAGGTCCGCTTGAATTTTGTCTAAGACTTCCTCGACCCCAAGTGTTGTATTGAGGGGAATTTCCATTGTGCGGATGGTGTGGGCTAAGAACTCTGGGGTTTGAAGGGCCCTTAATTGAGCTAACTGCTCCGATTTCGAGAGGAGGGTCAACTTTGTCGTAGTTGCAAATTTGTCCCCCCATTGTCGCCACTGCTTAAAGGTCTTTAGGCCTAGGGATACTTGCAGTGCGGTGGTGACTTGGCTTGCGGACGAGCTCCCTTGGTGGGTATTTTGATCAGAGCTGGTGTTGCGGTGGGTTGGGTAGGAGTGCTTTGATCCGCATTGGTTTTGAGTGCCGCAAGGCGCTCAGCCAGGTCGGAAATAGTGAGATCCATGGAACACAACCATAGCTCGTGGCCATCTGATGAAGTTGCTCCTTCTGGGATACCTTCCAATGGGGCACCCCCACATGGATTCGTGAGTGCATATTTTGAGATGCGATTTGTACCCAGTTGCACCTACTGGGAGTATCAGATAGTTTCGTGAGCGCACATCTTGAAATGCGACTGGGTAAAATTTAGTACTGTCGCATTTCAAAATATGCGTTCACGAAACCACGTGGGGTGCCCCATTCCTGACATTTCATCACCGAATTGGCCACCTTTTCAAATCTGTCTCGGTGATGAGGGATCTGGCTGGCGAGCACTTCGATTTGATTGGATGGGGGTTGGGGGTCTTGCTCTAGTTTCTCGACACCGTCGCTCATTGCTTTGATGCCATTTTCCATCAACCGAAAGAGTTGTCCTCGTGCTCCATGAGCCGTTTTTAGTTGTTCTTGAGTGGGTGGAGCCATTTTTGGGCTTCCTCTTGTTAATTGCTAGCACCTAGAACACTAAAACTTCGGGGTAACTTCGGTTTCAGACCAATTGCGCCATGTTCTCGCTCCTTCATTCCGGATCGACTGCCCTTTATTTATCTTTCTTCGTAAAACCCTTTTTCATTCACACAGAGCCTTTCATATGCTACAACAGAGCCAGACTTTAAAAGAGGACGCTCTATCTTGGTCCTTGAAAATCATTGAAATGGGGCCCTCTGTTAAAAAAGACTACAGCCAAAAAGCAATCCGCATTTGCTAAGCGAGCCTCAGGCAATTGTTGTTTTATGTTATGGAAAAAAGAAAAAAGAAAGAGAGTGCACTAAGATGCACGATGTAAAGGGATAATCTTGTCAGATGCGGCTTTTGCTTACGCTGTTTGACAGTTATTTACCGCTTTTCTTCGCCATTTGTCTGGAAGCATTGCTCTGGAAGCACAATGAAGCTCAGTTCTTAGAGGGCGCTATTTTCCTTTTCTCGAGAGCTAATAACAGGCACATTTTTTGCGCGAAGTTTTTATGAATGAGGGTTGAAGAAAGTTCATATGGTCAAAACACCTTCAATGCTTTTGCCGTTTCATGCCGTCAAGTTTGAAGTGAAGAGCAAGGGCTTGCCCGAGCTTCGCTTCATACGAGAGGGCTTGACGAAATGGCGAATGCGTTTTAGGTGTTGACCGTGTGGAATTTTTGAAATCCGAACTTAATAAACTATTTGTGAAGAGAGAACCGGCTATTGAATACGTATTGAATACGCTATCTTTTGTGAGAACCTGTTTCCACGGTTTGATTTTCACTCAAAACCACTCAAAGTCAAATCTGACTTGTGGAACTGTTCTTTCTTATCAAGAGTGACCAGAAACTTGAACACAGAGCTATGAAAAAACATTTCTAGCCGTGGCGTTTGGTTTCCTTTGCGTGCATGAGAAGAAACATTATACCCCTGAAAACCAGTCCTCAAAAAAGAAATGTTCTTTCTCTATACAAGTGACTAGAAACTTGCTTTCCAGCCACTCGTGAACACAGAGCCAAGAAATGAAGTTTTGTAACCGTGGCGTTTGGTTTAGAGTAAGTGTTTTACTAATGTACCTGACCATTTCTCGTTATAGTTTGTTTCTAATCAGTTAGAAATGACATTTTTTTAATTGAATGACATTCTTTGAGTCGGTTACAATGTCCGTAGATCTTAGCTCCAAAAAAAAAATCAACAGTATGTTTCTGTGGGTAAAGTCTATATTAGGGCGTTTTAGTTTTGGCCGAAAGTTTTATGCCCTAATTTTCATTTGTTTTTGGCATATTTTTGTGTATCTTACCAATTGTATTTTTTTATTGCCATCATTAATCAATGACCTACCTTTCCTTTTTAAGGAGGCATCTTGACAATGCTCATGGAATGAGGTTAAGTGAAGGCATGATTACGGCACTTACTTAATTAACTTTAATCGTTGTCGATTGTAATTGTTGCGTCCAAATGGTAATAAGCAAAAACTAGTTTATATTCACACGAATAGTCTCGACTCGATACAACGGCAAGGGATATTGTCTATTGAGATTGCGAAAGCACGTCAAAGCGAGATCAAGTTATATGTAGCCACGTTTATTTGCAGGAGCATAATCCTTACATGTATAAAGTAATCTTGCTTACAGTAATCTCCATGTCAATTCTGATTAGTTCTTTGGACTTTATCCATAACATACATACTTGCTAACGCTACCTCGAGCCGAGAAAACATTATTCTAGCGTTTTAACCCAATTTTACTCCAACAGCAGATTCAAATTATGTATTTTTCGATGGAAAAGATAAAAAAGTGGCTCATGAAGTGTTCAAAACGTTCAATGCGCTTAAGGCTGCCTGAAGAGTAACTAAAACCGAGGCATATTTTTTTTTATTAAATGTGATTAGTTTGGATGTGGGACCCATATGAACGCATGCATTGTTTTGGAACGGAATTGAAGATTCAAAATTCCACTACAATGATGCACTGAACTCACTGTCGTACTCTTCTAATATAGGGTACTAATCTACCCATCCCAATACTATTTCAATCCTTACTATATCCTTACCTACTGATCCTTACTTCCCTTACTATGTATCCATCTATTGGTAAAGTTTAATGTCATTTTGACTAAACTCCTTCTACGAAATGAAATTTCAATCAAAAAAGTCGAAACATCTTTTTCAAAACATGACTTGTTGAAAGGACTTCCGTAAGCATGTTGAACACATGTTAAAATGAGACAAACATCGTTTTGGATCTTGATGATCACATTTCCGAATATTTGTGTGGGGAACATTGGGAATTTGTTCCTAAATTTTCTTGAACCAGATACCCTGGCGAACCAACCATTCGTGCCTTGCGAGGAGAACATTTTCAAGCATTTCAACACCCTTAATGGAACAGGATCTAAGGTTTGGATGCTGTACATGCACTTTTGAATCAGTTGAACAACGATGATTTGGCTCAATGAA
The DNA here is from genome assembly GCF_007210705.1 of Tigriopus californicus. Taxonomy (NCBI): domain Eukaryota; kingdom Metazoa; phylum Arthropoda; class Copepoda; order Harpacticoida; family Harpacticidae; genus Tigriopus; species Tigriopus californicus. Next base: position 12,212,317 of record NC_081440.1, on the reverse strand, counting down.
CCCTGGCCAAGAAATTGCACACATTTGAACGTTCAAGCATTTTCGTTCCACTGATTGCTTCCCAATTTGCTCGACAACTAAGAAACCAAACCAGACGGTGAATCTTGTTTGTTGCATATTTAACCAGACTGTCCGATTCCCCGATAGGCTTATGTGACGTCCGAAATGCAAATTCAGTTGTGTCCGAACTTTTGCGACAATGCCACCACCATTCACGATTTCTGCCTGACCCATGAACCCGATTATGTGCAGGCCTTTTCGGCCACAGTTCAGAGCGATCGTTGCTGTGATGCCCGTCGATGCCAATGTGTTTGTCACTTTCATTGCCATACATTTCGGACGAAGGAAATGGAATTCAGAACCGAAGGTTTCAGACATTGCGTTTGGGCTGGAGATAAATCAGACCTGTTACGAAAGTCGAAACTAGTTTGCCAGGTAACCTTGCAAAATATTCACTTGATGTGTGGAAACGTTATGTAGAGTCATTTCAGTAGGCATATGTCACTTTTTTTGAGGAATTCGAAGCAGTCCAATTCATATTATTTTCAAGCAAAGATGGGCGCTAAGTCGGTAAGCGATCGCTAGTTAAGGGATTGAATGGGTTTATTAGTTTTTGCTGACTGTTCTTACCGCCACAGGGCATGAATTTGCGAGTAGTTTTTCAATGACAAGCACTATTCTGATAACTTAACACAATGATTTGATTCACTTGAATATATAATTGATGAATGATCACCGATCAGGAATTGAATTAAAAGTTTTGCCCGGATCAGATTGAAAAGCTGGCATTTCCCTACTTTTTCCCATCGTAATTATCGTCAGCTTAGAGATGAACAAGATTTAGAAACGGTTTAAAGACCGCACTACCATTAGTCAGTTTGTTTAAAATCATGCTCGTCATTCTACCCCGTACTTTGCTACAAAAGCCAAACAATGACGCAAGTACCTTTTGAAATGAAATTCGCTTCGATCTCATTGTGCCTGCCTGAAAGCCCAACTAAAACATGTACCCATGTAGATCAGATTGACTGACCACTCCATGGGTCCAGCTAAAGCTGACGTAATAAGATCAATCTCAACAACGATTGTTACCAACGGTCAGCTACCTACGTACACAGACTGCAGACAGAGAGACACCGCAGAAAGATACGGGATTTCCCCTTCAGTTCGTTGCCTTAAGCGCCTTCTGAATCATTTTCGAGACCAAGGCAGTTATCGCCCGATCTCTATCATTTTTGCTGACAACGTGAAAGAACGTTTAAGCTCACGGGGGTTGTTTTTATTGATGTTTCTGGGGTCTATTGAAGCCTGCAGCTATCAAACAGGAAATTCGTCCCTCTTAGGGTGTTACGTCATCACAGCCACACGGATGATGCCCACCTGCGGACGTGTCTTACGAATTCCTAATGATTGATTCGGGCGTTGGCTGAGGCTAAACCAGCTCGACCTTAAACAACAAAATTAATCCTTACTATGAGGAAACTTTAGAAAATGTAAATCAGGCTCAAGTTTGGGTTGTTAGAAGATACCTTTAATTTTTAACGAAAATTCCAGTCCATTATTACGCATCATTCAAGCACTTCCGTGCATTCATAAAGACCAGTAATCACGATTATCTTAGATTTAAGTCTGGACTAACAAAACTCAAATTTTACGAGCATGTTACGCTTCTCCACCATTATCAGGGGTCTTTGTACTCGACCCATCACTATTCAACTCCATCCTTGATAACGAGCCCTGAGAGACCCGAGCGGAATAAAATAAATGCTTGAACAAGATATTGGCAACAGGTCCACAGAACAAGGGCAATGTTCAAGGGACCATAATAACTGCACTTGTTTGCACCCTAAAATTGTTTGTTTGTCTATTATGGAGCCAGATGGCAGCTCTCTTACTTGACTCGCCATCGAATGATGAGTGTCCAATGAAGAGACATTCGAGCTCCATTATTATACCTAGGTTAGCACCCAAAACTTATCCAGGGTCTACTTTTGCCAGTTGGCCAGTTGCCTGTTTGATCCCATGTAAAGAAATTATTGAGGCTCATTTAATATTCGGATTAGGGTCTTTTTTGCCATGTATTTTTCATGAGATGTCCGTATTTGATAATGCTTTTGCTTTCTAGCGTCAAAAAGATGAATTGGCTTGCGGACAAGCTCATGAGCGTTTTCTCTGTCCAAGGCAATATGTTTGTATTGGAGAAACATGTTTGGCGTGTGTGAATCCAAATTGCGTGTCAAAACGGGACAAGAAGATCACCAAATTCTTGATTGCATCACAAAAACCGACTTCTTAAGACAATTAGGCGTAGAATTGAACTTACATCAAACTATCTCCAGATAACATAACAATTGCATTAAATGAAGGGAGAGGAAACAACATTTTACATCATGTATTTGTATTTGTATTTTGTATTTGTATTTGTACATTTTGATTGCAGGAGCAAATGCTCCAGGAATTACAGTGTTCGGAAACGTGTGTTTCTTTGTTTCTAGAGCTGGTTTTTTTTTTGATTCATGACATATTTTTCTAAGTTTGCTTCTGAATAGAAGGCTGGTTTGGTACTTGCTTAGCATCAGATTTAAAGTTGATTCAGAGTTTCAGATGAGGTGAATTTTCCCTCAAAAGTTTGCAGGAGTTGGTCGTATTCCATGGGACAACGGGCATAGACGGTTTGACATTGCTCGGCTCCGGCCAAACGGCCAACGTTGGCGGCCAATTGGAATTCAACATCGCTCCTGGACACGTCAATGGAGGCGTCCTGACCGTAGATGGCCAAGAGGGTTTGCTCAACACTATCCATGGACTCGATAGACTTGGTGTTCAGTTGGCAGACAAAGTTCTTGGCACAATCGTCCACATCATTGACAGAAGCCTTCAAGAGAAGATCTTGGACTTTAACGCCCTCAACCTCAACGGAGCGGCCGAAACGTCGCCCGCGGCTAAATCCACGGCGTCTGCCGTAACTACGACGACGGCTACTAGAACCGATGGCAGCTCCAAGCTTGAAAGCTCCAAGCTTCAAGAGACCCAATGCCACAAGCCCGCCAAGGACAGGCTCGGACATGACCACTGTGGTCGTGGCGGCCACGAGGGAGAGCGCGATCAAAGCTTGCTTCATTTTGGAGTGGAGGTCTCGAAAATCAAAAGGTCTTATGAGAACACTGGATCAGTCAGCAGTGTTAAAGTCACTGGAACACTTACTTGGGCAGTGTGTTTCGAAATGGAAACTGATACCTAACTGGATCAGCCACCCGTCTTATATAGCAAATCCTATTCTCGTGTCGGTGGCCTGGCCTGGTCAGGTCAAGACGGTCTGAATGTGGGCCCCATCTAAATGGAGAAACAAGCTCAAGCTTGCTTGATAGGTGATGTTTAAGAAACAAATCTGTTGTCAGTGGTCTGGATAGCACCTAAAACCAGCACGCGATCAGTCCCTTCAAACGACGACTCTCCCAACATTAAGGAGAAATACCGAAAGAAACGCTAAAGGTTGAGTAACCCAAGCAACCTGCGCAGGGTCAGATTTCGGGCATGTTGATTGAATGTATTCTCGCTCTACTTTACGTTCGACCTTCGCTACATTGGTTTTTGTTCGTTTGGAGAGCGCTAAGATTACAGAGGAGGGAGGGAAGCATTTCGTGTTGTTCTGGGGCGAGATTTGCGCTCCTTGGGGATGACCATGTCATGTTTTTGAAACGACGGAGAATGTTCGGGAACAAGTTACGATAGTTGAAGAGGTCCAGAAGAAATCGGCGGGCATTTGGGATTGGGCATGTCTTCGTTACCTTGAATTAGGTAAGATGATGAACCAACGGGGAGAGATGGCATCCCCGTTTCGAGCTCCTGAAATAGATCGAGGGCGTGGTGGTCGTCCCACAATCCTCGTCTTCAAATGAAAGTACGAGTTTAACGCGTAATTGTTATGTAACAAAACTAGACTGCAGAATTCTTAACCTGACATCTCAAATGCCAATTTGAAATTGGATTGAACTATCTTTTTCATGTTAGGCATAGACTTTTGACAATGCCTAATAATAATGATAATCCGAATTCCTCGTTGATATAACCATCTATCCATCTATCTATCTGTCTATCTTGTAAGGCATAACGTATAACAAACCTAATGGCAGTTATTGCTCTTTATCAGCAATTTAATGTCTCTTGTTGAACCTTCAGCTCATTTCAGGCCCTCCGTCCAAACAAAACGTTTCTGTACGTCAGGAAAGAAAGTATTTGTACCTTGTCATCATAAAGAATGAAAAGAGAGAGTGAATGAAGGGCCAGTTTCCATAGCAACAACTTCCGGCCAACCATGTTGCTTGTGCGTACTCAATAGCACCCTCAGAGGCGGATGAACTCTTTATTGCATTTAGTGCAGGTCATTCAACCAACTTTATTGGGATCATTTCCGAGCAAATGAAGGTAGCCTTTTGAAACATGGTACCTTTGAAAAAGATTGCCTGAATCGAGCCCAAAGTGTGGAAAATACCTATGCATAGTTACTCTTTTGCTCGAACTGACCATTGTCTGCCCAAAAGCCAACAATATTTTATTTTAAAAGGAGAATTGGCCCTTTTCAATCCGACCGGCCCAAATGATCAAAAAACATGACATTGTTAGGCTGATAACTTAAATCTTAATGGGTGTACTTGTAACACTTTCGTTCATTTGGTGGTTTAAATAATTACCACCAATCAGCGTTTAGTATCTTAATTCAAGGTTATTGTTAGGTTACGATGTTTGTAATATGAGAGACGGTCCAAGCCACCCAACCTTTCTTACGTTACAGATAATTTCGCAGAACGCTTTGATATCCATTGAAATTCAAAGCGACAAAACGAATCAAACCTAAGGCGCTCTAAGCCATGGTCTCGATTTAGCTCGTAATTATGCCGAATCAAAAATATGCGCATCATAAAAGTCAATTTATTCATTATGGATTTCTCCGAGAATGAATAGTCATTGTTTTCAAAGGAACTTTTTCCAATATCGTGCATGGTGCGACTACTAAATTCAATTGCTACATTGCACAGAGAGTCAATGCTTTTGAAAAAATGCCAAAAAAAAAACATTCCCCCAGTCATTTGATTATGACCGTCCTATGAGCTCATTGGGAAGTGGCTTTATTTCGACAGACTCTCTAGCTCTAGGTTGTCAGCACCAACAACTTTCCCAAAATTTGAAGTGACATCCTTGAGCATTTATTCATTAGGATTAATACTGATGATGCCCCCGTAAAAATGAGGCGCAACATTTTAATGCATTGAAAATTAAAGCAACTGAGAGCCAGTCAATTTCTTAAACTCGATCTCCATGGGAGCTTTGGTCTCTTCGTAGCTGCTGGAGCACCGAGCATAGACGGTCTGACATTGGCTAACTCCAACGCCCTTGCCAATGAAGGCGGCCAATTGGAATTCCACATCGGTCCTCTCCACGTCGATGCCAACCGAGTCGTCGAACAAGCTGTAAATGCTTAGTTCCATGGCATCCAAGGACGCGATGGGTTTGGCATGGAGCAGGCAAACGAACTCTTTGGTACAATCGTCCACGTCAGCAAGAGAGGCTTCCAAGAGTAATTGGCTCATCTCTTCCGTGGGGTCAGTGTCCACCGAACGCTTTTGGTATCCATGAGAAGATCCTCCAAATCCACCGGAGGAGAATGAATGGCCAGAGCTGCCGAAGCCACCACTGCCTCCGAAACCACCGTTGCCGCCGCCGAATCCATTGTTTCCACCGAAACCTCCGGAGGAGTATCCTCCATTGCTGTGACCGCTGTTGTAACTGGGACGATGGCTATTGTAACCACCGGAGCTTCCAAAACCACCGGAAGAATGCCCATGCTTATTGTGGTTCTTGTTGTTGCCAAAGCCGTTGTTGAATCCACCGTTGTGCCCGCTGTTATACGAGTTTCGTCTTCGGTTATTTAGAGCACTGCCTACCACCAGGCCTTTGATCAAGGCCAACTTGGCGACCTTCAGAGCCTTCAAAGGTCGGATACCGCCTCCTCCTCTATTGTTACCGACTTGATATACGGGCTCGGCCAAAACACCAACCACGCAAGCCATCAAAGTTAAGGCCAAGAAGGTCTTCATTTTGTCTGCAATGAACGAAATATGTTAGGATTCGATGATGCTCCGAGTTTCTAACTTTCATGAAGACTTCAACATAAGTGTAATGTTATTTACCTCAAGTTTCGTTGGGTGCTAAAATATTTTGTGATAGATGTTCACGGATCTGGTTGTTGTGTTCAACTGTATCAACAATGTTTCTCGCCAAGCATTTTATATGGCTAGGAGCTTGGGATTTCTTTTCTGGAAGATCTTTAGCGGTGAAGGAAACGGCACAAAGACACGAAGATGCTTCCCCATCCATCCTCCATTGAACCTTACGGTCCGAGCAGAGCTGAAATCATTACGAGTGATCGCCAGTAGGCCCCACCGTACATACAGTGTACATGCATGTAGTGTACTGTAGGTACCAGTACGCACGTAAGTGTACGTAGAAGTAATCGTTACCAGGCGAATTAAGGCCTTGACGGAACTCGGCCCGGCTTTTTGGAAATCCCCCGATGTAAGGAAAATCACATGATCAAGCACTTTCCCGGAGGACTCATTCCAATCTTGTAATTTCCAGTGTGTACCGGAGTCGTCGTTTCTGATATACTTTGTTCCAGAAGAGTCATCCCCTTCCTTTTGCCCGCATCTATCATGTTACGTCATAAGCCTAAGAAATAGATCAAGATACAAAGCAAACCTCAACCTTTTGCATTGATCATGATATGTTATGGCCTGGCATTCTGAAGACATTAAGTTTCCTAATGAATAGCCAATGATAGCAATATCAACAGGTTAAGAAACTTCTATACATATATAACCATGAATCTCCCTTAAGTAAATCGATTTTCTGTCTGGCGTCCATGACTTTTGAGACATAGTACAAAATACACTTGGTTGTCGATTCGATCCTATATCCCAACAATAGCTCCATTTTTTAACCTTATCTTACCAACCACCTTGCCATGTCATTATCAGAATCATGCATCATAATGATTTGACACTTTGTTATTCACTCACCAACGCTAAAGTCTTTCTTTTCAAACCCAAGGAGAAATTACGAACAAAGGCGATCGGGCCTAGGCCCAACTCAATAGAAATAGCGTTGGATCCAGATTTTTAGGATCGGATATACCGTACATCAAAAGCGATAATCCGTCCAAAGAAAAATTGACTGGGTGGTACATTGACGCCATATGTTCATAACACAAGAAGGGGGCTTATTGTTTTGTTCAAAAACGTTTGACTGATTTTCTCGTTCCATTTTTAAGCATTAAATGGAGTCATCCGAATTTGTTTTTTGGCCTCGATCGACCAGACTAGACGGTTCTTCCCCTGCTAATGTGGTTTTAAAAGAAGCAGGGGAAATTGTACCCGTTTAATCTAATATTAATGGTATTTTGTTAAAAAACCCAAGACTAAGAGACAATTGATATTTTAAAGGACATAGAGTTGAAGCAAATTTAATCGGATGCTTGTACTTTTTTTGGAGGGGGGAGGGTTGCAGACTGTCTTAAACGCCACAAGAATATTATCCGTGAATAAGTTCTCTTTGAATGGTGGGTTTTGACCCAACGACCTCTAGGGTGTTGAATGGCGATTGACGACTCGGGTTCCATGATTAAGGCTCTATTTCCCGACTGAATGAGAAAATGTAATCAAAATCGATCAAATACGCAAGACTCCAATTAATCCTTTGTTTAATTCAATTGCACGGCAATATTTCCCACGTACATACAAATGTCAGGAAATACGGTATTCATCATCGAGGCGTCTCCAATAAAGGGCAATTTTGGGATTGTTTTTGATTCCCTTCCGAAAAAGACAAATTCATTGATTTAGAATGTGTTGAGTGATCCATGGGCCCATTATTCTCAGACAGCTTTTTTCTTTAAATCACAACACTATTTGTGTTTAGACGTCGGATGATTAGAAAAGAAGTATTAAGGTTCTTTAAGGTCATTTTCATTCGATTCCTCGCGTTCAAATCTCTGCTTCATGGACACCAAAATATCTTCGTACGATAAGTTGCAACGGGCATAGATGTCCTCACAATGATCAAAGCCCGCCACGTGACCCACAGCATGGGCCAATTGGAACTCCACACTCATGTCCTCGACGTCAATATCCGTTCCATGGGAGCCAAACACCTTGTAGATGAACAGCTCTGTGAAGTCCATGGCCTCCATGGGTTTAGTGCTGACTTCGCACACAAATTTTTTGTCACAATCATTCTCATCCTCGATACTGGCCTCCAGGAGATGTTGTATCCAATCCTCGTCACGGCCGGCCTCAATGGATCGTTTTCGATGATGTTTGGAAAACGAATGCCCAGCACTGCCAAAACCACCACCGCCAAAACCGCCGCCTTTACCACCTCCAAATCCTCCGCCCTTGCTCCCGCCAAATCCTCCTCCACTGTGTCCACCACCGAACCCTCCAGCACTGTGTCGACCTCCATAACCTCCGGAATGTCCTCCTTTACTGTAGCGAGAATATCCGCCCCGGTAACCTCCGCCTCCTCCGCCTCGATGACCTCCATAGCGACTTCCGTAGCGTCTGTAGCGACCGAGATGGGGACTCTCTGAGGGAGTTTCGCTGGCGTGAGCAAACTCAGCCCCTTCCAAAGGATGCAAAGGCTGGATTCCACCTCCTGCACCGCCTACTCCGTTTGATTGGTAAGAAGTGGGCTCACTGAGAACGCTAGCCACGCTGGCCAACAAAGCTATGGCCAGGTAAGCCTTCATTCTCTTGAATCCGGCTTGACGTGAGTTTGGTAGAGGACAGAAAATCGAATAGGTTTAGATGTGGATGGAATGTGATGGAAGCGAGGTGCTTTCAGGCAAAGACAAAGATTAATCCGGATGTTCACTGATGCTGTGGATGAATTCAATTGTATTGGTGATGATTTCGATTAGCTTTATATAGAATGAGAGGCAACAGCATTTTTTTTGTTTTAAAAGGTCTTAGTTCCTGATTGGCTGAGTTTTTTGCTTTTATCAAATGGTCCTGCTCTCCTGAACAAATTGTATTTCATTGTGGATGGACGATGTTAAACAGACAAGAGAAGACAAACTATGAAGCGCAATGGAATTTTGTTCCTTGGCTGCCTTTGATTCTGTATCTACAGTCTGTTGTCCATTGTAGAAACTTAAAAAACATGAACGATACAGCTCATTTATTTCTTTTCCATCATCAAAAGTAAGGTGCGTGCCATCGATAAATGAATTCTCATAAAGTTTGAAATACCTTGTCAATATTTGACAGATATACCCAAACCATTCTTGGCATTTGTCTAGCTCGTAAGACATGGGAAGCAACAATCTTATTAATTTTTGAATTTCCAACTCAGATAAAAAACTGAGCTTCTTCTCTTTGTTAAACCTATTTTATGGAAATCAGCACCACACATGGTTAGAATTTGAATACAAATCAGGCTATGATCTATTCAATCCTATCTGATTTATTTGTTATGTAATGGTTCTGTTTTCATTCGTACTAGCTCAAAAATGTTCCCATAATATCTAAACTCAATTTCTAGACAAATAATACCAATTTTCAGCATTGCAACTATTTGAATCCTTTAAAGACCCTGCGTTTCTTCTTTTGGTCTCCTTTCCTTTATTCTCGAAGAATTCTCACTGTTGCTTTGTGAGGTCAGGTTTAACTCGATATCTTGTTCCACTTTCTCTAATTGTCTTCTTCAACACCAAGACACCCGTCTTGTTATGAACTGCTTCTGGGGTGGGAAGCGTTACCAGAAATGGACCAATCCTTGCCCTCTTCCTACTCTCCCAATCTTGTCATCGCAGTAATATTTCGGACTTCACGTACTTTCAGAACCCTTGTGTCACTTTCGTCTGTCCAGGGTTGGCTTTTGGATTCACCCCTTTGACGAGAATTTTTCCTTAAGCAGGTCTCTCCTGGCTAGTTCTTTGACCACCCCGGATGTTCCTTTGGCTACCACATTGATTGGCACAGGTTGTTGTTTCGTTGACAATTTTCATTTTTTTTCACACAATCATTTAGTTCCTTTACCTCTTGTGCTGTTCGTTCGTGCAAGGACTAAGACGCGAACTTCTAGAACATGTCTAGGAGTCTGCGACTGAGACTACATTGAACACATATGACCATTGAATCTTTCTAAATATGCTTTAGTATTGCCCTACCAAACCCTTTCAAAAGAGTATTCTCGTTTTCCTGTCTTTTTTAACTTCATTTGATTCCTCCTCTCCGCCTTTGGTTGGGCGCTTTGCTTCAGAAAACAGAAACATTTTCAAACCCGATGGTGCTGTTAGATTTCGGGTATTTAACGATGATTTACTCGTGTCATAAATCCTTCAGTTAGCTTAAGTCTCAAGGGAGTAAATGTCAGCACGTCCAATTTCCCTGACTCTCTTCCAGTCCCTGAAGGCAATTGAATTTGCTTTCGATGGATAACAGCTCCTTGGTCTGTCCTTTTTGTTTGGTCTTGAAGGAGTCACAACTGTTTTTATACTACATTTTGTTGCATCCTGATTTTCGGTTCTTGCAATATTTTGAAATATTAGTCAGACCCCTATGCTTATTGACTCTAGCCCATTCTTGCCTGAGCTTACGTTTCAAGATGCTCGCAAGCCAAATGGAAGTGAGAAGTGGGAAAACCAAAAATAGAAACCTTTCCAAAGTTCAAAATGGTTTCTGTCTAGAGCTGTTTCAAAAGAGCTAGTGTCCAAGGGGCAGCGCAAATGAGACAAGGATCTTATCCCAGAATGTTTGGTTCAAACTTTGATGTCAAATATCAACGTTACAAAAAACTAAAAGTGAATACGAAGGCAATGATCCAGTAGTATGTTTGAAAGCAGATTTGGTCAAGTTTTTTACGAAAAATGTCACATCCAGATAAAAGCCAAAAGTTAGCCAGGTCTGCCAACTCTAATTTGTTGGTGGACCAGACATTATTTTGAATAAGAATTCGATAAGAATGATTTCAATTTCGATCTTGAAGTACTTGGGATTGTATTCCCAATAAGTGTAAGGAAGCTCGCCAAAAATAACCAAAGTGAATGGCAAAGAGGTTAAATGAGTGTACTTATAGGGATAGCATTGTCTTGTGGCGCCTCGCCAACCTCACTCATTTCTCATGCTCAGGTCTGTCTTTCATATTGGCAAGAATAGTGAAACGAAACCATTCTAATACTTGAACTCGCTTCAATGGTGACCCCGACGTGATCACCGAAACATAATTCCCGCGTTACTCTGCCATAGCAACGAATGAGAGAACCATTAGCGGCGGAAAAGGAGGGTGTTCCAGTAGAGGCAGCTTACATTGTATCGGGGACGGGCAATATGCTAACTTGAGCCCCGGAATCGACTAGGTAAGATATGTTATTCTTTTTCTTTGTAATGAATAATAGACGGCCACCAAGGTTACTTTTTGGGGGCCGTACTCCTCGTTTCCCTGGACGGTGATGACTAGATATCTTGTAGTTGGGAGAACGGGATCACAGAAGGTCTTACTAAAAGAACATTGACCTTCGCATCGGAAAGACTTCTTTCCCCAACGTTTGTGGAAGCGGCAATCACGGTCCTGGTGGTCTCCCGGAGTCGCTCCATGGTTGGATACCGCATGAACGAAAGTTTGACGAGCCACCAAGAGTTTGTCCGCAGCCAATGCCTGATTTCTAGGAGACGAGTCGTCTAGTTGAGGAATCAAATGGGTTCGTGTGCCCTCTGGCAGTGAATCCATAAATAACGTCTTGAAGAGGAAGCAAGCCTCATGATCACCTAACAGGCCTAACATCTCGTCCATCAGCTCCAAAGGAGTGCGGTAGCCCAAGGGAGAGACGTGAATAAGGCAACGTGCCCGTTGATAAGATGACAAGGTAAACGTAGACAGTAACCTGTCTTACAGGATCTCGTAGCGGGGTTCTTTCGAAAGGGGCGCAGCGAGAAGATCCACCATGCGTTTAGCCATTGACTGGTCCAAGGCTGACACCACGTGATGATATTTGGTCTCCTCAGCAACGATGCCTTTTGGCACGAATTGAGATTCCGCTTGAGCAAACCACGCTAAAGGGGCCTCAGGCCAAAACGACGGCAGTTTGACCGTGGCAGCCGAGATCATTGTAAAGCTGGAGGAATCGGAAGATGCTTTGATTGAAGTTGCCATGGCAAAAGATCAACAGCACGAGTTGAAGACGCACGTCGGGGTCAGCATTGAAGTGAGTTCAAGTATTCGAATGCTTTATTTTCACTATTCTTGCCAACATGAAAGACAGACCTGAGCGTGAGAAATGAGTGATCCTTTTGGAATCCTGTGGGATCCTTTTTGGAATCCGATGCGCTCCCAAAGACGACACCAACTTGTCACCTACCCAATTGGTTTACGGGATATTGTTGAGGGTACCTGTGACCTTGTGCGTTCATCCTGCCGCCCTGTCTACGCCCGACAAACATTTTCGGAGCCTTCGCGACCGGTTGGCCAATTTGGTCCCACCTCAATCCAAATTCCATGGGGGCTCCGCAACTCTCGTCCCCGGCGGTTTGTCTTCGTGCCCTTTCGTTTGGGTAAGGGTAGACAGGGTTCGCCCGCCTTTGGTGCCGCCTTACAAAGGCCCCTATCGTGTCCTTTCTCGTCGAGACTTAGTTCTTAGTGGACATTAATGGAAGAGCTGATAAGGTATCTATTGACCGCTTGAAGCCAACGAATTTCGATGCTTCCAAACCTCCTCCTGTAGTGACCCGTGCTGATCGCGTCGTTGCCCCACCTCAGCGATTTCGACCCGCATAAATCCGGATCTGGCCCGGAGGTTATGTGACGCCTCGCGAACCTCACTCATTTTTCATGCTAAGGTCTGTCTTTCGTGTTGGCAAGAGTAGTGAAAATAAAGCATTCTAATACATGAACTCGCTTCAGTCCAATGCCTAATTATCATCCCTGGGCATTTAACTAATGAATCACTTGAAGTCTTGTCTTCTTCGTTGCATGGCTGGAAAGTTGGGTCGTTGTATAGTAGTTTATACGATTCTTACGTTGTTAAAACATCGTAGATTAGGTAAAGTTGTAACACTATGTTGGCTTATTTGAAAAATCAATCGTTATGAAAACTGGTTGGCGGGCTTTAAAGTTGTTTTTTAATTATTGTTTGCAAGCTTCCTCAAAAACACTTGCAAATATAACAAGTCTTGATAGCTATAAAAACAAAATATTGTCCACTTTTCTTAAATATTTAGCTTGCTTTCAAATACTTTTTGACATAATTTGCGTTCTTTGGATTATTTACTATTCAAATAGTAGATCTCTCAAACTTGAATGCTTGCGGGATCTTTTCAGTTGACTTTGTAACCCAAAGCCAAAAATCAAAGACCTGACCCAAATTATGAAAAAGTAAATTGACCAACAAGTTTGCGATTAGATAAATTCGCGCGGTTGTAAATTGTTCCCAGAAAAAGGACAGACGTAACGACCTACCACAAACAGCGAAGCACAAAGTAGCAAAAAATATTGGTTTATAATTGAAACCAATTCAAAAATCTTAAAAAGGCTAAGAACAATTAAAATACAGAAACTATCTTTTTACATTTAGAGAGGCTTAATTTCAGTTTTAGGGCGGCGTTTTTGCCGTAACAAGCAAAAATCTTAGTAACATTTTCATGGTGACAAATCATTAGATTATGGATTTATTTGGCATTTTGTAAAAGGGCATGAGTAATTATAAAGGTCATTAATTATCCTTCAAAAACTTTAGGTTAGACTTTTTACTACTTACATTGGGGTCAAACTTGCTTTAAACTTGGATTCCAAACGATTTTTGCCATTTTCCACCATTGACCATTTTTTAGGTTTTGTTTGCTTTGGATTTCGTGTCAGAGTATATATTGAAAATACATAGCACGTGATAAAAAACCGTCCACCTACATTTCCTAAAACAAATTGGTTTGGAAAAATTGCATTCTTTGGCGGGCAGAAAATCTGCACAGTTGTCACACTGAACTATTGTAATTAATGGTTCTCGTTTCTCTTTACCAATATTCTAAGCCCTGGATTATACCATTAAAAGATTAAAATCAAGTTGTGACATATTCTCAATGTTCAAACTTATTTGGTCTCCCACGACAAACTCTTCAATTCAACCCGACACACTTTTAGCGTAATAAACACGAATACCACAACCAAAAACATCTTTTCTACTAATAATGGATCCAAGCACAATTTTGTGGATGCTACAATATATTTTAACTAAAAACTTTTTCGCGATTCACATTTTTCAAGCAATGATGCCAAAAAGAAAAAGATGTACAACTTCAAAGACATAGAACTAAAAAAAATCAGCATAGAATTTAAACATTACTCCGTTTGCCAGTATGAATGAGGTGTGAGAATTGGGTGGTTGAAATGTCTATGACAAACAATAACAAGAGGTTGAGGCTTTTAGGTTTCTTTAAGTGAAGAAGGTAGTAAATTTTACAAGCAATGAAGGCGAGCAATACAATACTTATTTAGGTTTAGAATTCAGGGTCTTATTAGCTATTTATCTCTCTGATTTCATTTAGCCCTTATTTGCACGTTTTCATCCCTGGTTTGTCAGTATTGCTATACACAGTGTGTTACACACTACGTATATTCAGTTTCTTCGACGGTTGTAATAAACGCTGATCCAGGGAAATGTTAAAGCAGAGTTTTGAATTAACAATAAAAGACTTTTTTGAGTGGGCTTGTTGTCAGATGATGAGCCATAAAGCTAGTGAGTTTACCTACTTCATGAACTGGGGTCTTGGGCCAGCCTTTACATTTATTCACCAAAATGTATTGACATATTTCCTCACACTTCATGTAACTAAATATAGCCAGTGACTTGACTCACCTAGCGTCCTGTATTAGAACAGCTTACACACATCCAAATGGTACAAGGGAAGGTCCCCAAGTACAAATTGTAGAAATATTGGACAATTGCACCTCAAATTTAAATGATAATGGCAAAAATGAAAAATAGGAGATTCCTTCTCTCGTCTTCTTTCAGCATTTTTCTGCGTTTTTTGTTGTGCTTGTTGGCATTTGAAAAGTTCAGGACTGCGAATGTTTTTTGTTGGGAGAGGTAAACGTTATTCTCCACCGATTAGTTGGCGGTACTACTTTTTTAAACTTAACCTAACCTTATCAAACCAAACCTAACCTTACCTAACCCAACCTAACCTAACACGATATTAATAGCCTTTAAGGTCTCTCTCCAAACCCTTCAAACAGTTTGTCACAAATTTAAAAATGAGCACCGCCAACTAATCGGTGGAGAATAACGTTTATCCAAAAAAACCCTCTGAATAATATGGGTTGTTAACAACGTAACCTCGTCTCAGTCGGGGAAATCGGTATTTGAACAAGGCATAGCAACGGCAAACCTAGACAATAGATAGGATTCAACAGGTGGAAGAAATTCCCAACAATCAGGAACTCACACATATCCTTTACTTTCGAGGACACGAATTCAAACCAATTCACGAATCATTGATTCAAAACCTAATGACGAAAAAAGGAAGCTTTCCAAGAAACCAGCTCAGTAAACCAAGGTCAAATGAATAACCTGTACAGTGCGCTTCAAAATTTTTGATATTGAATTCCCACCTTTGGTAGTAGGGCTACTAAAGCTCCTTTTCTATTGGCCGGAGGTATATGAAGATTCAGTGAGAATTGAAAGTTAGGGCTGCCGTCACAAACGGGAAGTATCTTAACCTCAATGTTTCTAACAACTATTTTCTTGCGACATCCACATTCATAGACCATGATTTCGCTAGTTTGAACTAATATTACACAAAAATTTCATGTTTTGAAGTCGATAACGTTTATTTCAATGAGGGGGTGTTTCGGCCAGTTCTTTCTTTAAGTTTAAAAAAAGTAGCACTGCTAACTAATCGGTGGAGAATAACGTTTACCGTTTTTTTGTTGTTCTGCAGACGGATTCACATTGCTGTTGAAGCTTGATTACAAGATGCCGAATCAGCCTGCATTTCAACCTACCCCCTACTACCAAATAAGTTGATACTCCATGGCCGATATGAGGATCGTAGAAGAAGTAACATAGAGGAGAGTAAAAATCAAGTTTGTTGTGTTTTTTTACTGCAGCTGAATGGGTAACCAGTGGACAGTGCAACTCTGGCCGATGGAAAGCAGCGCCTCTACAACCAGAAATTATACCCTAGTAGCCGGTCAGCGGACATTAATTCGCTCTGAAAACTAGTCTGCCTGGCTAGCTCTCATCGCACTCTTTAGGAGTTGCTTCTTCTATGTGAGGATGTTCTAAAAAAAAAGAAATACTTTTTTACTTTTAAAAGGGTTCGCATGATAGCAAAGTCGATTTGCTGCCTAGATTATGTCACAACTACAATGGGCCCTTGCACATACACCAGGATAAGTATTAACCTTTGGTGGAAGACTGATATGTCCCTTCTCCTTCTACTATCTTCCCCTTCTCCAAATATGTGACAGTCTATGACGAATTATTCGGCCCAGTATTCCTTTTCTCAGTTTCTTCGCGAGCTACCTTCCTGTCTTCACTTGCTAATCAATATATTTTAAATTTAATGATTGACCTCACTGATATACGGAGCGACCAGGGTTAAGCGGAACAGTACACTGTTTTATACCTAATTTATCTGTTTGAAGCCTGCACCAGTAAATATTACTGGTTTCGGATTGATTGAACATCGGTTTAACACCTTTGCTAGAAGTGTAATTCTGTGTGATGGGAATCAGTCCCAGAACATGGATCCAAAAGAAGTAGTAATCGAACTTCATTAACCGGGGAACAGCACCTGGAAAACTTGCGAAGAGTCTGAACAACCTCATAATGAGCAAACAGCAAAGATGCTTTGCAATTGGATGAAATCTTGGAAGCATCTTCATGTGATCTAATTGGATGAGAAGATTCTTTAAGGTATAAGTGGTTTCCAATGCTCCCAATGACCAAGTTTTGAGCAAAACCTGGAGAACATTCTGGGAACCAGAGCCCAGCTTTTTAAAACGAGGTAGGGAATTTTAGATCGCGAAAAGGTCGTACTATACTAAATGAGTTCGATCTTTTCTCGATCTAAGATTCACTCCTCGGCTTTAAAAAATTGGGCTCAGAGGACGATATTTGGTCACAAAAAACTAGCCTCTGTCATAGTGGGGGCTGATGTGACATCCAATGGCCTCATACTCACACCTGAGGGTGTGAAGGTCAAAAGATCACCACTAACAGGAAACAATTTTAGAACCCTTCCTCTCCATACCTCAACGTCATGGCCTTTTCCATTGAGCGCATTATTGAGAGGAATGTCGGGGTCCAATCGTCCTTCAATGTTGGTCCGCTCCAACCAGCGTTAGAGGCTGATTGGGCCGACCTCGATCCTGACATCATCCTTCCCTCTTGCCATTCAGTTAATGGAAGACTTGATGCTGTTGCGAGAGACAGGGGAGGTTATTGAGAATGTATCGAAACGCTTTCTTTAAACATCTGGGTTTACTTATCAAATTCTGAAGTTCCTACAATGCTGTAAGATTCTTATTTTCGAAGATAAATAAAGTTAAAGTTGTCCCGCTTATTAGTGGTCGCCCTGTATGTATATCGGTATATCGGTCCAACTTAAGCAATATCCGATCCTCGAGTTTGAGAATGGTTCGTATTATTAAAAAAAAA
The DNA here is from genome assembly GCF_007210705.1 of Tigriopus californicus. Classification (NCBI taxonomy): domain Eukaryota; kingdom Metazoa; phylum Arthropoda; class Copepoda; order Harpacticoida; family Harpacticidae; genus Tigriopus; species Tigriopus californicus. The sequence goes on along the minus strand of NC_081440.1, from coordinate 12,194,607 downwards.
GTAAACGCGAAAAGAGCACATGAAATAATGTTAGGGAAGAAGTTCCTATTGATTTCATTCGAGCAAACGAACAAACCTTTTAATTTTATTTATAAGCATCTCCAATTCAAAGCACTTTATTTGAGAAGTGTTCAGTCGGTCCTGTTCCAATGTAGCCAATGCAATACGCAGTATTAATGTCAGAATGAAACAAAGAACGCCAAAACATGAAAGCATTCATGGCTCGAAAGTAATTGAACCATTCACACGAGTTTTGATTTTCAGTTGAAGAGTGGAATGGGTTTGAACTTCACCAACCATGGTGTCCACGTCACTCTGCACTGGGTGCTACGGAACGCTTGTGATAGCCTCCAGAAGATCCTCCAAATCCACCGGAGGAGTGTCTAGAATTTCCGTATCCTCCACCGCCTCCAAATCCACCGTGTCCACTGCCACCGCCAAATCCACCATGTCCACTGCCACCGCCAAAACCACCATGTCCACTGCCACCGCCAAAACCACCATGTCCACTGCCACCTCCAAAGCCACCATGTCCACTGCCACCTCCAAAGCCTCCATGCCCACCGCCAAATCCACCTCCCGAAGATCCTCCGTGGCCCTTGTGATAAGTTTGCTTGTAGCCTCGTCTACGGTTTCCTTGGTGTTTATTGCGACGACCTCGGTTGAAACGTCCTCTACGCCCTCCACCGCCAACAAGAAGCCCTTTCAGAAAGGCCAACTTGGCGACCTTTATGGCCTTCAGAGGTCGAACCCCACGTCCTCCTCGTCCTCCCCCTCCTCCGCCGTGATAACCGGGCTCGGCTAAAACAGCAGCCACACAGGCCAACAAAACCAAGGCCAGATAAGGCTTCATTGTGGAAAGATGAGAAGTTTGGTTTGGATCAAGCTTTCAGTTTGGATTCAGGATCACCAGAGTACATTAAATGGTGAATGCTCACTGATCCTGAAGATTGTTTCAACTGTATTGATTTTCGGAATGGATGAGCTTTATATAGAGCAACAAGTTTGAGATTTCAAACCCGGACTTATGCATGTAGGGATCGTCCTCATCAAACCATTTTCGAATTTCAAAAATATAAAAAAAATGTGATGCTGTTCACAAAAACTCTTCTGAACTGTGATGACGAAAAATATTGCGATTGGAGAGGCTAACTTTCGGTAAACGTGAATCAGTGGTACAATTGAAATCCGAATTTTCGGTCGATCTCTAGTTTCGGCAAAGAAAGAATCCGCACCATATCGTTGAAGATGTTTCCCCATTCGTCAACACGAGACCTGAAACCGAGCTAGTTTCATTAGAAGTGATCATGAGTAACGTTGTCAGGTTTCAAGCAATTTTTACTCGAATAATAACGACCTCAACCAAACTCGAGCTCTTGCCTACCAAGCAACGCTGTTTGTACTCCCAAAACCACCGTGAAATTATACTGTTCAGGCATACTCTCCATATTAATGTGCTCATTTTTTTGCCATTTTTAAAAGCTGGAATCATGTTGTAAGCAAGACATCTCCATTCAAAAAAGCTCATTGAAATACAAGGCTTCTTGCGTTGCCAATTGTGTTTGCAATAGTCAGTCGGAAAAATAATTTAATGTGAAGTAAACGTCTTGAGGGCGCTATCAATCACACCAGACAAACCGACGATTGTTCCCCTTCGAAACCAATGGCATGGCCCCTCGTTCACTTCAAGAAAGCGGGAGAATTTTCGTTTTCTCGAGAAAACAGGTAGAGAGGCATTCTAGATCATTTTGGTAATTCTTGGCTTGGCAACACGAGTTCATTCCCATGAAGACATCGTTTTTGCTATTGTTGCTACCTTGCAAGACCACACCGCTCTTATACTTCAGATGTATGACAAATGGTATTTGCATAGTTGTAAAGTATTTGAAACTAAAAGTTAAAATCTTTCAAGCCAATAATTAGATGGGTATGTGTGGATGCTCTTAAATATTGGATAATTTTACTGCATAGTTGTAATACCTAATACAATAATTGTTAATACTTGGTAATACTGGAGATGACATACATGGAACCATTAAACATACCATACGATTATGCGTCGAAAATGTTCAGTTTTTTTTTCAAATTTTGCCAATTTTCAAGCACCACAAATGTGGGCCGTGTACATTATTGACTACGAAAATACAAGTAAATTTAGTCGTTCTGAACATGTAATACGACTCGTACGTATCTAAAAGGTTTCAGTAAGAATTTATTCAGGTAATTGATAACGCTTGGTATTCTTACCAAAATTATCAATATTTCACCTGCAGTCGTAACGATCTTCAGCTATAATGATATGATCTTTGTGAAGATAAGATTTGAGTGGCTAATCAATGATCTTAAAAACTGAGCAAGGGAAATCATTGAACAGGACAACTCCTCTGAGTGCACTCTCTACATTAAGCTTCATGTGTTACTTGTAATGTTAAAGGACAAAGTTTTGAGTTGTTTCACTGTAGGACATATTAATGGGTAAATGATAAATAGTGCTGTTCAATTTTAAAGCTTGTTTATTTTTATCCAAACGTTTTGGATCAATGTTTGATGGTCAAGCGAACGGGCGGTAGTTTGATTTGTTCTTTTAGCACGATCAATTCGATGAAATGATTATGCCTGAGCTGTGGCCTAAAATGACATATTAATACAGATTGGTATTGGCGTCGGCTATAAAGTAATTAATTCATATAAAGTAACTTTTGGTCTCCAGTTCCACATCGTGCACAAAGCTCAAAGGCCGTTGACCGATTCCTCCTCCGTGGATCCTTGTCGTTCAAATCTCCGTTCCATTGAAGACAAGATGTCAGCGTAGGGCAGGTTACATCGGGCATAGATCATCTCACATTGCTCATATCCTGCCAAATGACCCACAGCATGTGCCAATTGGAATTCCACACTTGTGTCCTTGACATCCAGATTGGTTCCCCGATGGCCGAAAAGGTCGTAGATGGCTCGCTCAGTGAAATCCATGGCTTCCAAAGGCTTTGTACTGACCTCGCACACAAACTTCTTGTCGCAATCAAACACGTCCTCAATGCTGGCCTTCAACAAGAGCTTCTCGATCTGCTCCTCGGCCGACTCGGGAAGGTCGGGGGTCACAAATGAAGGCTCTTCAACCGATCGTACGTTACGTCTTCGTTTTGATTTGTATCCATTGAACCTCCTTCGATTTCCAAAGTTATTTTTCCGTCTTCGGTTTGACAAAGCATCGCCAATAAGAGCGGCCTTTTTCAGGCCCAACCCTACAACAATGGCTGTCCCCAGATTGATGGGTTCGGTTAGGGCAACTCCAATGCCGCAGAAGACAATCAGAACTGTCAGTTTGGTGAAGTACTTCATGGTTGTTTCAAGGGATGTGTGTATGTCTTTGAGATACTAGAACTTCTAGTGTCTTGGCCATGTCTTTTATACCTCGCAATACTTTCACCAAAAGGCAGGGGGCGCAGCAGCAACTCGGCTGGTTTAAAGAGGGCACTCACTCTTTGTACGGTTATAGAAAGACAAGAGGGATGCTGGGAAATTTCCTCGCCTAGGAAAAAAAACCAAGTCGGCCCGCCAATTTGTCTGCATCCACTCAAATGGCAT